>NW_016158503.1:0-37702 GCF_001687245.7 Rhagoletis zephyria | reverse complement strand
TGTACATACAAACATATAAATATTATATTTGAGTATTAAAACTTTTTTTATTGTGTTGTCTACAATACCTACACGTATTTGTTTGCATCTTCCTCACCTCCCGCTACCTACCTATCCTAGTCTCTCCCTTAACCCGTAATCCTCGCCACAATTCCTGGCAATACGCCTGCTGTTTTCGTTTTTTGCGTGATTTGAAGTGAAAAACAAAAAACTTTGAAAACACTCTTCCTATCCTCTTTTTTCTCATTTTCAATGAAATTAATATTTAATTGCAAATATTTTCTCATTTTCAGTAATTTGCCTTGAATAAATTGTGAAACTTTTTTAATTAATTTCAACCAGAAGCTTTGTATATTTACCTTTGCTATTTTCTAGTGCTTAGTTTTTTATTTAAAAAAACAAAAAATATTTCTCTTTTTGTTATTTGCGAAATGCACTTTCTAGTGTTTAATGGGCGGCTGGTGGGGTCATTACAGCTTTAGATGTCAGCCAGTGGATTATAGCGATGATCCCACTACGAAGCGTGTAAGTGTCTTAACAAATGCTCAAATGAACAATTAACTGACAAAAATTTATACTAAAAGCAAAAACTTAAACACAACAACGACAGTTTCATATAAGAATATGCAAAAATATTATTAAATTTAAATTAATTAAAAACGATTGCGGACGAATTATATCACTTATGCAATTCGTATGGTTTGGATTTTGCTTTGAATAAGCAAAAATGTCATTTTTTACAAAATAAATATTTTAACTAAATGAGTTTGGCAAGTTTTTCATCTCTCCTATAAAATTATTAAAAAAACTGGACTTAACAAATTTTCACTCTTAGCTACCGAAATGATGATAAATAGTTAGAAACTGAACTGAATTTTTGTAGCATAAAATTGAATTTCAGCTGTGCACTAATATATTTTTATTTTTATTCAATACTACAAAAATCAAAATACACAAAATCCAAAACCAAAAATCAACTTACGAACTGGGAATGCATACCGCATAGATGGTACACGCGTGTTGGTGGTACTACTTTTCCAAATTCACCGAGTTCTTGGATACGGTAAGTTCGGTCAAAAGGAATATGCATTTTTAAATTTAATTTAAATCCGTCGATTCACCATTCGTGTCGGGACAACTTCTTATTTGCTTTTAAAATCTTTTTGTTCAATTCGGCACATTTTATTTTGTTCTGAAACTACCAATTAATGATATTGTTACCAACATATACGATATTAGTTAAAAATGTCATTCATGGAGTCTGGTTAAGAAGTCCATGGTTTAATTTCGAACTGTATTGTGATGAGCGGCTTCGCAATTTGCTCTGAAACTTCCGTTTTATATATGTACATGTTTAGCTTAAAAATGGATCTCATAGTCCCACCAAACCAAATTTGGAGGCGGATGACGGATCGACTAAACACGCGAATGACTGCCCTAACACACTTAAATACCTTAAAAATTAGGCTTTAAAATGCATATAAGCATAAGTATTTGCAAATATGTTTATTAGGGAGGGTCATTTTTTTGTTTGACTAGGAGGTTTCTACGTATAAGTCTAAGCAAATTTTTCGAAGAAACCATGGGTCTAAATTTAATTTGGATTTTGCCAATTTGCGAAAATAGGTTTCGAAGAAAATGTAAAAATTGTCACTGTTGCGCCCTCTGGTGGAGATTTTAAGAAAAGGAAAAGTCCAGAAAAGGATTCCTTATATTAAAAAACTCCTTATAGCATGTCTTTACACAACAACTAAGCACTTCTTTACGACACTACAACAAAATGCTAAGAAACCTATTTTTGCAATTTGGTTCCCATACAAATTGATCCGCCCTAATCTTCATACAGAAACATTAAATATTTGTTTGCACTATTTTGATATGGCTTTCTCATTTTTTCTACTTTTTTTTATAGATCTTCTTTGTGCTACGCAAGAAGACGAGCCAAGTAACAACGCTGCATGTCATACATCACGGCTGCATGCCGATGTCCGTCTGGTTTGGTGTCAAGTTCACACCAGGTGCGTTTACAAACATACAAACCTCACGTACTGACATACATATGTATACATACCAATTTACGTACTGAAAAATGAATAACGCGTACAAAAGTGACATTCAAATTGACCTCGAAAGCGTGCTTACATCACTTCTTGCTTGCTATGTCTTATGAAATTTTCATATACGCTTTCATTCTCCAAACAGGTGGTCACAGCACTTTCTTCGGCCTGCTAAACACATTCGTGCACATCATTATGTACACGTATTACATGTTTTCAGCCATGGGTCCACAATACCAGAAATACTTGTGGTGGAAGAAATATCTGACCACTCTGCAGATGGTAAATGGATAATGACATTCGCGCATTGAATCTATGTAAAAAGAAATACATATTAATTGGTCATCTCTTTCTTCGACTCTCTTNGTTCACACCAGGTGCGTTTACAAACATACAAACCTCACGTACTGACGTACATGTGTATACATACCAATTTACGTACTGAAAAAAGAATAACGCGTACAAAAGTGACATTCAAATTGACCTCGAAAGCGTGCTTACATCACTTCTTGCTTGCTCTGTCTTATGAAATTTTCATATACGCTTTCATTCTCCAAACAGGTGGTCACAGCACTTTCTTCGGCCTGCTCAACACATTCGTGCACATCATTATGTACACGTATTACATGTTTTCAGCCATGGGTCCACAATACCAGAAATATTTGTGGTGGAAGAAATATCTGACCACTCTGCAGATGGTAAATGGATAATGACATTCGCGCATTGAATCTATGTAAAAAGAAATACATATTAATTGGTCATCTCTTTCTTCGACTCTCTTTATTCAGGTACAGTTTGTGCTGATCATGGTGCACGCCTTCCAATTGCTCTTCATCGACTGCAATTATCCAAAGGCGTTCGTTTGGTGGATCGGCATGCATGCGGTGATGTTCTTCTTCCTGTTCAATGAATTCTACAAGAACGCCTACAAGGGACGTCGCACGGTAAGTGAACACCCCAAAGGCATACTACTCTGTACTCTTAGCTTGCTACAAGAAGCATTTTACGTGCTGCATTATCAATGATACATTTTATACCCATAAATAGATTTAGTCATGTGTATTTAGTATCTTATTGGCTTCTGTTTTTCTTCTTTTTTTTTTTTTTTTTGGTAGCACTGCACAGCTTACACTCACAATACAAATGCACAGATATTTTAGTAATTGTATTTTTAATTGTACACTAACTGTTTGGTGCTTAAAGTGAGAAATAGTAATGTAGCTCCTGTTNTTGTTTTTCTTCTTTTTTTTTTTTTTGGTAGCACTGCACAGCTTACACTCACAATACAAATGCACAGATATTTTAGTAATTGTATTTTTAATTGTACACTAACTGTTTGGTGCTTAAAGTGAGAAATAGTAATGTAGCTCCTGTTAAGTATACCACCCCCCAGCCCCACCAAGTACTTAATTCTGAGTAAAAAATACAAAACAATTAAAAAATAGTTTCGTTTCTGTGGACTTGACTTTGTTAATTTAGTTGTTTATCCTTAATTCACATATGTATGCAACGTAACTGAAATCATAATTAAAATATAAAATGCCAGCAGCAGCATCATTCACGCTCCAAAAATACTCGTTCCGGCACAGTCACGCTGAAGACATCTTCGAGTGGCACCACGTTCCTCAAACGACGTACGAGCCTAAAAGGAAGTGTTAGCAAAATAAGAAGCAAGCGATGTGGACACAGTGTTCAACGAGCAATATCACAAGTTATACTTCTACTTCTATTGCTTTGATTTTCCACTTTAGCCTGATGAAAAACGTCTAAATGCACCCAACGTGAACACTTTCGTGAGAAGTCTGAATTTTTAGTCACTGTTTACAAAAAATTACTATGTAGTTATAATCTAATGGACACTCTGAATACCACTTATTTCGGGTTTCCAGCCGGCATTAAATGACAAAAATTTTACTTAAAAATTTTGGGTATTACGAAATACTATTGTAATTTTTTCAATACATATGTACATTTAAATTTTACTTGTAAATCTAATCAAACTTCAATAAAATGTTTAAATTCACATCAATCAAAAATTCATGCTGGATTTCCACTAGTCATTGAAATGATGAAACAAATTTTATCTTTAATGCCATATGTAAACGAACTTAAAGAATATTTTGTACATATACTTTTTAATGACCAACTTTCTCATTAAAATTTTTGTCATTTAATGCTTAGTGGAGCTCCAGCATTATGGCCAGCGTGGGCCTCATTTCTGTTATATTTTACGAGACGGGGTATGAAATTCGTTCTGAAATTTTTTCACTCATACAGCTTGTCAATTTGACTCACTGGCTCAGTTTCTCCACATTAGTTTCCGGCCGGTACCAATCTGGCTTTTTGAATAGCTTTATTTGGTCGGTTATTATGAAAGATTTCCATCAAGGAAAAGTAATATATGGCGTTCTTTGAAGTAGTGTATCTTTGCTCCATAAATAAATGACTCTAGCAGTTTGTCAATTATCTTTTCCCTGGAGAAAATAATTATACTAGAATTTAAGTTCAAATCATTTTTACTGCACCTTAGGATGTGTGAGATGTGGTCTTCAAACCTACCTCGGATTAGGACGACAATTTCATTCGTGCGACCCTGAACATCGAAGCCCATGGACCTCAATAGATTAATTCATCTTTTGGATTCGTAAAAGTAAATACATACATATGCTCGAGAAACGGAGTCTTTCTCTTTCCTGTCGTAGAGTAGAGGTTATGGTTGTGGATTTAGAAACTCTTCCACTTTAGCGGCTTGTGGTAGCTTAAATTCTTTTGAAACGGACGCAATTGTCCATTATTTATAGATCGGTCAATAAAAGGGTCAATACACGTGTTTCACCAGAACCTTAAACTAGATTTGATAATAAGGAATATCAATTGCTGAATACGAATTACTAGGAACCTGCGATTCCATTCCTAATCAGTGATCGAAATTTCAGAGATTTCGCCAGCTACTTTACACTTTTTTAAAATAAACCCATTTTTTAAGAGTAAACTTTCGGCACCAGCTGAATAAGAAGTAGTCAATGTAAGTTAGTAAATTTGAGTGCACCATTACCAAAATTAAGTCCCCCGCCATAATGTTTTAATTTGACCTTACGTTTGTTTTTTTCCTGAACAAACACTGTAATGAAATCCACGAGATAATTTTTTGTCAGCAACTGTTTACATAATTTTTATTTAAGCATTAATTTAAAGCTCGTGATCAAAGCAAAAACTGCCGCCTTTGTTGTGAAAAAAAATAAAAATGTTCATAGCAGCAATGAGTGCTGATTTTGCTTCATGTAAAAAGTGGTCGCGTCATTTTTCTCATAAGGCTGACTATAGCATTTTGAAATTGTGATTCACCAAAAGCAACAAACAAATTCAGTAAAAGAGAAACAACAAAAAATAAACAAAGGAGTGTTTAAGATGAGATTATTATGGTTATCGGCTATTTGCTTCAGAGAAAAATAAACACTGGAAGAGGTAGTACCTGAAAAGCTATCAAAATAGCAATTAAAAAAAGGGTCAAACAATTTTATATAATCAGGGATATGAAGAATAACTGCGTATTAAAGAGAAATGCGGCTCTGGGTAGAAAGCAAATGCATTTGCCTAAACGAATTGAAATCTCTTTGTAGGAGAGACAACAGGAAAAAAAACAAGGACAAAATATATATTTTTACCTGAAATGCAAAAAGTCCTAACTAATAAAAAATTCAAAATTCACCTTTTAATTTATATGATGGATTTCATCGAACTACAAGTTTTAATTTACAACTACCAACATCATTTTATAAAAAAAAAAAATAAAAATATCAGGCACGACCTTTTCCATTTCAGTTGCGATGTTGTTACGTCTTTTTGCATTCCAAGTGACGATATATAGTTCATTAAAATCAGCACAAAGAAAATATTAGTTATGAACGTAAGCAAGGCCACTCCAAAAACGCCAAATTAAGGAAAAACGTCAAAAAAGTAAAAGGAGTTAAAAAATTATAGAGAAAGAGGAAAACCGAAAATATAAAAAAGATCAAAAAACTTAAAATGAAAAACAATAATAAAAAAGGAAAGAGAAAATGAAAAATAAGAAGAAAAAGAAACAGATGAAAAAATTAAAAAGAAAAAATAAATAAAAAGAAAAATAAAAAGTGAAAGAAAAAATAAAATAAAAATAATGATGTAGGGCGTTTTTCAGTCCAATTCTGACCTCAGCCATCGATATACTCCCATAGTAAAAATGAATAAATATTTTGCTCTAGTGAGATACTGGTAATCAATACAGTCATGAAATTTTTACACAACATAGAAGATGAGGTTGAGGTAATTTTTGCATACTCAACTCAAAATTTATATTTGTTGGAATGTTTATAGATTTCTTTTTGTTACTAAGTAAGTTCTGTTTTAAAATTGTTTGTTAAACTTAACTGTGGAATGCAAGGTATTCATTCCATTATTTACCATAATATTGTTCTTCCTGCGGACTCATAAACCCTTTCGTCCTGTTGTTGGTACCCGTCATCCCTACAAAAGCTCTCTTTTCCAGTGTGTAGATATGAACATGAAAAGAGAAGAGATCTAATAGAACTTTGCTGTTGGACACGTTCTAATGGGTCTAGTTACGCATGCGCCTAGAGCGCCTCCACTTGTGTGGTTCTATCAAATCAGATGACTGCTTCGAATAGATTCATCTCAGTATATTTGGGGACTTTTTCATGCCTTTCTTGAATTGACCACTTTCTTTGCAGTTTCTAGAGCAGTTTTTAATCTTGCGGACTGTCTAGAAAGTTTAATATTTTTTTTTTAATATATATATTTAATATTTGTGCCATCTATTCAAATTGTCTTCAGCCCGTCAAGTTTACATTTTCTTTTGAATGTTTCTGAAAGCGCCCATAATAGGTCATTTTCACCAAGTTTTAACTGCAGTGTAGGCCTATTGGAAAAAGCCGATTAGAATTCGAAGCAGACAATTGCACATATAAAGTACAAGCAAAAAAAAAATTAAGAAATATAAAATTAAGAAATAAACCTTGCCGATCACCCTATGTTTAAATTCTTGGAACTTATATGAGCTCTTAACTGCAGTTGATCCTTTGATGGAAATAGGTTTTAAAACGGTGTTGTGAATTTGAATAAAAAATTTTGATGTACGAATATAATGCTGGATTTCCATTAGGCATTAAATGGCAAAAATGACAAATGACAAAGTTGGGCATTAAAAAATATTCGTGTCATTACGTTAAAAAGAGTGTCATTAAGTTGATTTCCACATAGCATTTTTTTAAATGGCTTATATTTTTTGTCATTTCAATGCCTAGTGGAAATTCGGCATAATTCGAATTTCAAATATATTTATATGTACATACACACATACTTACATTTTTTCATTCTTTGAATAAAATCAAGCCTAAACTTAGATTCCGCCAAGAAGCCCGAATGACAAGACTTAATTCACTAGACCGAAAACGTTCGTAGCGTTACGACATACATATGTATGTTAACGAGCCTCGAACTCCTATGCACGAATCTGTACACAGCTGAAGAACATATCCATCCCTTTTGGCAAAATGTAATAGACTTGTCGGCATTTTATCGATTGATCTTATATGTATTTATTTATTTAGCTTCACTGCCATAGCACCTTCATGCACTTGGGTTAATAAGTAAGCCAAAGGCGCCCAGCAGAGTAACGACCAACTGTTGCATATTTTATTGGTCAGCGAATTTCATTAACAATCTCATGATGTAGGCCCTATTTTTTAAATGAAAATTACCGCTGCAACGCAAGTACATATTTAGTAAATTAGTAATCATAAAATTATCGGCTAGCTAAAGTGAAAATGTGTATGTGTTCACATCAACTGACACGAAGAGCCACAGCAGGGTGTTGCAAATGTGAATGTCAATTGAAGGAAGTAGGTAACTAGGCCGAAAATTGCTTACATGGAGAAAAATGCATAAAACAAAAACGAACATCGTAGCAGCAACACCTAATGAAACAAAAAACAAGCACGAAATAAATATAAAATTACAAACTAAAAAAAAAAGTCAGTTGTATTTGTTTGTGCGCTGTCAACATTGCCTAGCTCAGGCCGTGATGGAGGCGATGATGTTGGTGATGGTGGTGTTGATGCTTGGCGGCTGCCGTTTACTGCTTGCCGGCACCGGTGATGCAAGTGAAAGTTTCAATTATTACATAACCCAACAATGAATTTCATGGTGTGCTATTTACTAAGTTTGTGTCTTTTTCCGGTTTTGTTTTTTCTTGCGGTTCGCGGGCTTTTCGGTTGCTCTACTACTCTGCTATGATTCAATACTTACATATTTAGCAGTTTCCAAACACTATTCCCAAAGCGCTAGCTTCACCTTTGAGTGCAACAATAAATGCCAATAATGGTTTTTGTGTTTTAATAGATGAGTTTAGCGTAATAATACCTATGACATACAAAAAATAAACAAACAAAAGAAAAGAGCCATAATAACCACTATATATGTATATATATTAGTTATGCGGCTTTGCAGACTTTTCGCTCTTAGCTTACCATATCCATTGCGCTCCATCGCTCATTGCAGGGTTTTAATACGATACTATGACCCACCAGTTGTCGCTATATCTCTCTCTTTCTCTCATTGCTCTGTTAAAACATGTACATATCGACTGCTGAGTGGAAGATCGACCTATCCCGGCATCCAGCTTGAAAACTCTCTATCTCAAAAAACTTCTCAACTTGTATTGAATACATAGTTTTCTCCTGTCATGGCTCGCCCAATTATTAGTGGCACACCAAAGCCATAACCATAACCAATTATCTTGTGTGATCAAAAGTACAAGCGAGCTAACTGTCCCAGCGCCGAAAAGACTTTGATCAATTATATTACCTAATGTCGATATCACAGCTTCAGCTTCTTTTTTTAACATCTATCAACTTGTCTTCTTAAATAACGTCTCCTGCGCCACCTATCGGATTGATTCATTCTTCGTATTGCACTGCCATCGGGTTCTGAGCCATCTTTAAAATTTCTAGTCGGGAAAGTGGTTAAAATTTATTGCAAGATTTGACCCAAAAAACATACATATGTACATTAGGGTGCATCACCTAAAAAAGTAGCGGGTTTCCACCGGAATCATTAAACGTATTATATCTTAAGACTTCCGCCAAAATATTTCGGAAAAATATTAAGTGTTACACGAACTGACACCTTTTGAAAATAACTCTTAAATCTCGTTATTTTGATTCCTTGATAAATTACAAAAAAACGGGTATGCAGACTTTTATTTATTTTCTGAAATAATTTTTTAGAAAAATTATTTAAAAAAACTAAATTTATTTATAAAAAAAACTCCATTTTTAGAGGTTTTTCAAATGGGGCCAGTCACGTAATCTAATATTTTACAAATATTTCGACGGAAGTTTTAGAATATAATACATTTTATAATTCCGATGGAAAAGCCGTATCGTTTTTTTTTTTTTTTTTTTTGAATAGAGAGTGATGCACCCTAATGCACATAAGTGCGTGGCAAATTAAATAAAAACTTTTCATTACTTTTTCCCTAGAATTGACAATTTAGCAAGAAACATGCGGGGTAGGGGTTGGCATAGCATTATTCGATCCGGGCGCTCAATATCCAAACTACGCCATGGAAATAAAAGCCTACAGTTTCCGCCACCCACCAAAGTCTTTTAACACTATACATAGAAAGTTGTTCCGTTCTGGACACATCACAACTTTTTTCAACTAGGCTCGTACTAAACTTCCTCAGAATTATGCCAGATTCTCACTAGGCTTTAAATGACAAACATTTTATTCACAAACTTGCGCTCTAAAAAATATACGCTTCATTACTTTAAGAATAATAGACATTATGAGCCGAAAACAAGTAGCTTAAAAATTTTTTCGTTTCGGTTTCGTTTTTTTCGTTCACAAAGCTACTTGAGCAAATAGCCCTAATGCCGGATTTCCGCTAAGCATTAAAAAATATCTGTGGCATTACGTTAAGAAAAATTGCCATTCAATTCGTTTCCACATTGCACAGATTTTACGTCATTTCAATGCCTAGTGGAAACTCGGCATAAGTCTTATTTTAATGCCTTGTGAAAATTTGGCGGTAGGTAAAGAAAGCACACACTTTTTTTTGGAATACCACAGGCCTTCACTGTGCTATTCATGGATCTAATTTTTGTATTCATTATAATTTATCTGCTGTGCCATTATTTAACAACTTCCAAATTTGCATTTTACTAAAAAAAAAAACATTTGTGCAAATTGCATTAATTTTTTAAGCATTGATTTCGCTAAATATACACATACATACATATGTACGTACGTATTACAATGCCTATTACAAACAAATCTGGTTACATCATCATTTCTTGAGCTTATCTTCATACAATAGGTATTCGCAAACATACATACATACATATGTATCTAGGCTTGCTCTATGCATTTTTGTTGTGACAGCTTGCTTAATTCGCTGCCAGCTAAGAGAAAAACAAAAGACTTAAGCTAAGAACTTCTTGTTAAATAATTTGAATTTCTTTCGTTTTCGTTTCATCCTGTATCGATTGCGTGCTTGGCGCATACAACTGTAAACAACTGTAACAACTACTACCACCAATCAACTGTCATCGCTACTACTACCGCACCTACTTGTACTACTGCTACTGCTACTACGTCTTCTGCTCGCAATCAATCAATCAATGCATTCATTCTTGCATTCAATCAATTCATCAATCGGCGAATATTTAAAACAAAAACCCAAAAACCAAAAAAAAAAATTGCCACCATTCAATTTATAATCATTAAATGGCTTACATGTTTTATGTTTGTGTTTGTGTATGTGGCATAAACTAATGCACCCATTGCTGCTTCCCATTGCACCAACATAACACTGCCTGATTTGTTTTGATTGGTGTATTTGGGATATTGGTTTTTTATATAAATTCTCCCTTTTAATTTTCTTACTTTTAAATCCAACAGAAACACAAAAATTTATTGATGTTCATTTTGCAGCGCAAAGAGAAGGACGACGACGACTTGGATGTGCAGAAAACGAATAAAGCCGTGACGGAGGAGCAGCAGAAAGCGTCACTCACAAATGGCCACATCAGCAATGGAGTAGTCAGCAATGGCAGCCTTGCCAACGGACTGACAAAGAATGGCTATAAAATGGCATCGACGTCGCTGCTGGCCAACGGCAGTGGCACCACCTTGAATGGCAGCATCAAGCCGACGACGGCGAATGGCAGCTTGCACAAAAATGGCGATGCGCCGCTGCTAGTCAATGGTCATAGCAAAATGGGCGTTGAACTGTCGACGCAGCTGACGCAGAGAAAATTGCAGCAACAACAAAAATAATATAGGGCAAAAGGCATAGCAGCCAATGCGACAGCAACTGCAACTGCAACTGCAACTGTAATAGCAACAGCAACAACGACAGCGACAGCGACGGTTACGGCGACGACAGCCGCAACTAAGCTAACAACACAAAAAAATAAAAAAACACAAATACAAATACAAAAACAAAACAAAGCAAAGAAAAAAACATAAAAATACAAAAAAGGTTCAAAGCAAAACAAGAAAAAAAATAAATTTATAATTAATTAATTTTTAGTTATTACAAAAGGAAATTAAATTGTAAAAAGAAAATGTAAAACAAAAAGAAGCAAAAGGGCGTGAAAAAGGGGAAGAAAAGGTTATATGCATAATTTCTTTTTATTATCTTATACATGCATAGATACATACATATATGTAAATTAATAAATTTATACACATTCACACACACACACACACACACACACACACATACATGCATAAACATATGCGACACACAGAAATGCACGGGCACGCATGTACTCTTACCCGCAGAGAGAAGTTGTAAAAAGAAAATATTTTAAAGCCAAAATTATAGAAACATGGCAAAAATAGTAACTTAACTTGCAGCTGGAATATCAGCAATTCAGCCGATCACCCTGTACACACACACTGGTGGCAGAAATAATAGAAATGCCTGATTTTTACCCGTTTTTGCTTTTGCTTATTTAATGTTTAATATTTTTTTATAAAAGCCTAGCACATTATAAAATGAACTGCATATTGATGTGCATTTTAAACTTTGCATTAAATTTTCGTTGATTTATTCGATTTTTTTGTCGCAATTTATATTTATGTGGAAAAAATCCGCAAAAACAAAAAAATTATCAAAAATCAACGGTATTTTTTAGGCACTCGAAACTTGCACTTTTGCCTACTAAAATTTAATAGGCTATAAAACTGCTAACCTAAAATGTTTATAAAAGTTACGAATTAAAAATTTAAAATTATGGTGAACATTTTTTTGAGTTTTTATAACTTCTGCACAAAGTTTCATACGCGCATTTACATACAGTTTATTACGTAATGAGTTAGGGTGATGCATTAAATGCCTTTTTCTCAAGTAGGTTTTAAAATTAATCTGTATTTTTTAACAGTTTTTTTCAGAACAAAACTTGTGTTCAAAGGGCGGATAAACTGTAAAAACTACTTGAGAAAATGGCACTGAGACATTTATAAAGAAATATCAAACATTAAATAAACAAAAGGAATGCAACCAAATAAGGCATTGTATTTTTTCGGCCACCAGTGTGTGTACATAAATGAGGTTAGGTAGAGGCCCTTTGCGACGTTCTAACTAAACAATAAAAGCAAAAATGCAAATTATTACATTTTATTCAATACCATCTATCTGCGGTTTTTACAAAAATAGACTTATCGCACAATTATGTAAAATCGTAAGTCTTCGTTGATCGGAAAAATATTAGTTCGGCAAAAAAATGAAATGTCATCAGGAAATATTAATTTTTAGCAAATGAAGTCGGCATAAAGTTTCTTTTCTAGATACAACAAAAATATATATTAAAACTTAGAAGAAATAATTTAAAATAAACTCAATCAAGCTAAAAAGAATTTCTCATTTATACAAATGTTTTCAATGCACTTTTCATTGCAACGTCACAACCGCAAGCTATGTATATCGGGAGTAAAAATTTGCGATTTCACATGTCTGTATGTTTCTTATGTTTCTCTGGTCTTAGCTCCCAACTTATCTAACTCCCCCCAAGTTACTCTCAAGCATAAATGTTCTCAACAATGTTTTCCGTATCAAATGTTGCTCAACTTTGTTGCTAACAACATTTATTTATTCAGCAGACATATNCTTATCTAACTCCCCCCAAGTTACTCTCAAGCATAAATGTTCTCAACAATGTTTTCCGTATCATATGTTGCTCAACTTTGTTGCTAACAACATTTATTTATTCAGCAGACATATGTTTTTTTTTCGTCTTTAGTTTTGTTTTTATAGCTGTTGTATTATATTTTCTCTAATTTCTAGAAACAGCTCTTCTTAAACTCTTTAAAAAGTTAAATTTCAACAAATTTCTTTGTTAGATAAACCCACAGCGCTAAAAAATTCAATAGGTTGGTATATTAGCAAACATTTGTACATGCAGACACCAACATAAATACATTTACTACATACAAATGCATACATACAAACATACATAAACACATAAATATTCATATGTATAGTGATATACATATTTATATATATTTATGTACAATATATACATATGTACATATATTTATGCATCTGCCCACAATAGAAAAGTAAACAACTCAAAAATGTACACAACAAATTAACGATACCACTACAGCCACACAAAAAAAAAAACACAAACAAACATTAAATGTTAATAAGATTATGAATGATACTGGTTTAGGTATGCAAATAATTTCCATTTCCGTTGTATTTTATAAGTTATAAGTACTATATAACATATATATATATATATATATATACACAAATATATTAAGTGCCCTTTTTTCTATTTTTTTATTTTTGAGTTTTTTGTTGTACAAAAATTTTTAAGCTTAAGTTAAAAGGTAAAAAGTTATTAACTGTTACACAAAAGTAATCAAAAAAGTCATTAAAAATTGCGGCAAAATTAAAAAGCAAACACAATCTGTTTATAAGTAAGTAAAGTCTTTAATATATTGAAAAAAAAAAAACAAAAATCAAAAAGGTACGAAGAGAATACTTAATTGTAACTATTTAAAATTAGCTGCAAAATAATAAAAATAATTGAATTAAAATAATTAGGTCATAGTAAGCGAGAAGTGTGTTTGATAAAAAAATAATAAAATAATAAAATCGATAAAAAGAATAAAAGTTATAATAAGATACAAATTTAAATCTATATTTAAACTAGAAAATGGGTAAATAATAAGCGTACTTTAGCTTGTTATTAGAAAGGGTAAACGAACTGCATATTACTAAAATACACTAAACAACGCGATTTCCACGCCGTATGAACAAACGCGTAGGACACTTAGGCATGATGATGTTGCTCGGCTTTACGCTTTACTACAACAATACAACAATACACGAGTAAACGCATGCATTCTAATATTCGTCTATTCGGGCATTCGGGTACAAGAAGAAGATAATTACAAATTTGTATGGACCAAGCTTATATAAAATATGTGTTGGAAATTATACATATAAATATTTATGTATGTATGTACTATAAAAGATTTTCTTATAATATAAGAGCAATTCTAGTACTAGTTGTCGCTACACAAACAAAAATGAGAACAACTCAGATGCAACATATTAGTCAAAGTAAATATGTATATGTATAAAATAAAAAGAACAAGAAAACTGAAGAAAAACTAAAAAGGGAAATAAAAAAAAAATTTACGAAAACCTTGTAGTTGATAATTTATAGTGTGGCAAAAGTGGATGCATAGGTTTTTAATAGCAAATCCGAAGCTAAGTAGAAATATAATTAATTAGGGTTGAGAAGTATTGCGTACTTTTGAGAATTATTTTATCGGCGTTTTTAAGAATAGGGTATTTTTGAGAGTCGTCAGACTGCCTCTCAACGGTTTTACTTTACAATGTTGTTATCATGCTCAGTACTTTTTAAATGTACACACGTTGGCGACATTTCAATGCTTAGTGTAGAAATCTTACAGGCTGGCGGGACTTTATTAAAATTAATAGCTTTGTTTCTTTACAGATAGTTATACGCTCTTCTTTTTTTGCCTATAAAAATACCGATAAAAATTTTACTAGCAGCTGTCAAAACGCTAAACAGCTGTTGAAACGTAAACAAAGTGGTTTTTACTTGTTTCTTTCTACATATTTTCTAATGAAAATGAGCGAACCATTAAATATTGGTGATGTATTGCAAAATGTAAGTATTTGGGAATACTTTTGGAATATAAACAGCCAGTTTCTTCTAGTTTACGTTTCTCACCTGTCTCTTTATTTCTCTCAGTTTTCCCACTCTTCTTCTTCCTGATAATTATCTTCTAGAAAGTAAAGAAACAAAGCTAATATTTAAATAAAAAATTATGTCAAATGAATGATCCTCGACACACTAGTCTTTTCAGACTGTCTGACCAGACAGATATGCGAAAATACACTAGTCTGAAAACGGTTGTACGTTTGTACATACATACATATGTATACGTGCTACAGTTGTGTTAGTAAGAGATTTTT
Organism: Rhagoletis zephyria; assembly: GCF_001687245.7. Lineage (NCBI taxonomy): Eukaryota > Metazoa > Arthropoda > Insecta > Diptera > Tephritidae > Rhagoletis > Rhagoletis zephyria. The sequence continues at coordinate 22,117 of NW_016158503.1, read as the reverse complement.
CGTTACGTGTGTTTCAGACCGAAGTCATACCGAATTTTTCTCGGTCTGAAACTGCTGAGGTAAAATACTACTCTCTCTGTGTCAAGGCTCAATGGCTAACTGTACTGGGTACAAGTATTGTACTTCTGAGTATCAATTCGACACTTATTATGGACAGAGTATTTTTGAGTACTGAGTATTTTCGAGTTCTTTGGTGAATGCTGAGTATTGTGGAGTACTTAGTATCGATACTTTTAAAAATAGGGCATTATTTATGCTTTTGGGAATCAAATTCTGAGTTCTTTTGGTATCGATACTGCCCAACGCAAGAATTAATATTTTACCACAAACAAAAGACCCTACGAATTTAAAATTGTAGCAGATATTAATGGGTCAATTACGGATGGCAGCCGAACTTCAGTTGAGTTTCCAGTGGCTGAAATGGTATTACCGACGGCATCTGGCAACTTAAAGCTGGCAACTGAGTTGCTATATTGGCAACTGCATTTTTGTGGTTGCAGCGAATTTTTCATTGGAAAATTTATTTATTTTTTGAACTGTTTGTTCAGCTTATTTACTTTACTGGAACTTCAAAATTCTATCATTTTCAACTTTATAGCACTTAACTTTAGTTGCGATTCATAATACAGATTTTTCCTCCCTCTCTCCTTAGAGCTTATAATAGTATGAACTATTTCCTCCAGCGCTGGAGACAAGTAAAAGTAGTGTTCATCACAAAGTCTGGTAGGAAGAACCATGAAATGATAAAAGATTTAGAACTCTAAGCCTGACTTGCTTTGTTCTTAAAGCACTGGAAAGCTAGATTACACACGTGGGCTAATCGCAGTGGCCCTGTGAAATGAATGCAACTAAAAAAGGAAATCATAATTTTTAAGTTGTGGGATTCGAATCCACGATCTAGCTCCGTCTGCCTAAGCCATTATACTGTTCCACCTATTCGGCTACGGTAGTTGTCATACCGACAGTATTCCCTGTAACAGTATTTACTGTACGATTACCTTTTATTTTTATTTTTACCTACATATTATAAATGAGAACTAAATGAAAATAAAATAGAAAAAAGTGCGTCTGATATTTTGGCTTGATGCATTTCTGAACACACCCTATATAACGGACACGAGCGATGGCGATAGTGTTACTTTCAAAATACCTGGCGCGCAGAAATTTGTAACGACCGACCACAGGAAATGCTTCCCTACAACAGGCGTCCTAAAATAGCTGTTATTAGTATACAACGGTCATGGGCACTGCCTTGCCCGTGGGCAAAGCTCTTTTAAGCTTTCTAGACATTTTGTAAAGCTCTCTCTCTTCCCATCGCTGGTATACAATTTCAAACTATTAGCTACTGTTACGCCTAACTCACGAATTTACCAATACCTTCAACGATTTGTAAATTAATTTAATACTTCATACAATATTTCAAATAAGATTTATTTTTACTTTTATGATTGATATAGATAATATGGAGTAATGGATTGTATATTTTGGGGAATTAATTTTAATAGACTTCTCACTCGTTTTGTGCTCTCCTGAAATTGACTTCCATTTTCAGGCAAAGCATTGTCGTTATGCGATTACGAATATTTAAAACAGCGCTATTTGAAAAATAATACAGCACTCATAAGGTAATTAATTTAAATATTACACACATTTTTTGTGAAAAATTCATTCTCTTATCCATACTTAAACAACTAAAATAGCTCCCTTAGCAAACATAAAAAGGGATGTATAGAATTAACTATAACTAATCTATAATCAAAGCATTTAAAAAACATATTAAAAATAACTTGCTGAAATTTCGACTCCAAACAACGTTAAGAAACAAATCACGACATTAACGTTCAAATTAAAATATTCATATCTACTCCCCTAAATAAGTAAAAGTAAAAAAATTGCAGTTTATTTTCATTTATAGTCTTTAGATAGGGTTGATTAATTAAATGACTTGAGCATTTGGCTCATCCTTCTTGAGCGTTTAAAAATCTGACACCGATCTTCAGTCTCAAAGTATACATATGTTAATTTATCATTTTATCTCCACTACTTTACTATTTCATACTACTAATATAAAAATAGTTATATGTATGGTTGTATGTACTATGTATATTAAACACAGCATTTATGCATCATTACCATCGCCGCTGTTGCGTGGCCGTTTCAAGCCCAACTCGATTACATTGTCATAATCGGCAACACTCAATTTGGACTTCTTTATATTGGAGTCGAGTACACGCAGATTACACGTGTAATTTTGTTCTATTTTACTGAGACTGGCAGACATTTCGCTTGCAAGCTTTTTCGCAGTTTCCGATAATGTCACTGGCAGTCGTCCACAACGTTTGATTGGACTTATTACATCCGAGAGTTTGCACTCGTGCAATTCGCCATAGTCAAGTACTTCCCATTCGCCATTCTCCATGTTCCAAGTAAAAAGTATGCGACACTCAAATTGACGTCGATGAAAAGCGCAATCCAACTTACGTGAGCAGTTGAGACAGTTTGTTGGCGAAGTCGGTAGCTGGTCGCGAGCTGAAAACTGTGCCATTAACAAACAGATAATTGTTTGACTAACCGGACAGACCTAGATAAAAAAAAAATCCGGAGCAAATTAATAGGTGATCAATACGAAAAACATTAAAGGGATATTATAAGCTTACCCTAATTAGCTCACATGCCCAGTCGTAGAATACATCATAGGTCTTTTCGTTCTTCTGGCAAAGCGCGCTTATTGTATGGTATGTGAAAGTTTCCAAATCAAATGAGTGCTGCGTTATCACTACACTAGGGCAATTGAGTTGCTGGTATGTGGCTTGAGATACCATTTGCATTTCCGAATAGCATGAGCCATGCACCTCAACAGGCAGTGATGTGTGATAGCCAGGTGAAATACAATCATCTATTCGAGGAGAGCACAACTTTGGATAATATAAAAATGCTTACGTATTTACTAGGGCTTACCTTCTTCACTGGTTATAACCGAGGCTGCATCATCTTCTTCCACAAAGCGTCGTTTGAACTTTTTCGTGCACAGTGGCTTCTCTAACATTGTGCCCCCTTGCAAAGGCATCTCCACCACACGATTTTCTTCGCGTCGTGGTGACAGAAATGGAGCATTTGCATTCGGCGACATTGCGCCACTTATATCCAGGTGTCGCTTGGCCATGGACACCTGTAATGGCGAGAGAGTACCCAGTGGTTTGAAGCTTAGCATTTGTTGTGTGGCTGTTGATATTGTTTGTGGTGGCGATATGGAACCGTAAATGTGTGCTGGTGTGACATGCCGGCTAGGTGAGCGTATAAGACCACCAGCAACAGGGGAACTGCATGGCGGCGATCGAAATCCCTGCTGCAACGAAGTTATAGGCGACGCGCGATGCATGGGCGGTGGTGTACAATGCCGAGCATCGCCGCAATTGGACGGTGAAGCGTGTGATGGCCGCGGAGATGAAGATGGCGAAGCACATGGCGAATTGTAGAATAGATGAGTGCCAGAAGCAGCAGATGTGGTAGCTGAGCGATGTAGAGACCAAGTGCTGCTGCTGCCGTACGATGTACTATAATGTGACATCGCGAGGCTTTTTTTGGCTGAGCGTATCTTCGTAAACGGTACAATATTCTCAGAGTTGTCCTCAGAAAATTCATACTTTTTGTCTGCTAAACGACGTTTGCGCAATGTAGAGATCTTCTCACACTTTTCATTGTCCTCTGAGAATTCATATGCGTTCAACCGATCAGCCATGGTTGCTGATGCTGGACTACTGGAAGAGGGAATTGTGGTTTGTAAATCTATGGTAGTTACACCATTGCGGAAGGATTTTGTGACGATGCGATGATGACGCCTTCCACGGTGATTGATAAGGCTAAAACGAGCAGTGCCACCGCCGTTGGGACTATTATTTACTCCAGCGGATGATGTATTCGCTGTACTCTCAGTATCTTTGGAATTTGTGCTGGCAGTAGTGGTACTAGATACGACAGCGGCATTAGGTGAAGCACTACCGCTGCATGTGAAAATTACTTCATCGTAAGTTTTGCGTGAAATAAATGTTACAGCCGAACCAGGTGAAGTGAGGGATGCATCACTTTGTGACGCCCTAATGGGAGTTTCGCTGGAATGTGTCGAATCCGTTTCAATGTCACTAAAATCCGCAATTATGCTAGCGATAACGTTATTGTGATTGTCACAACTAGCTTGTTCATCGGCGGTTAGGGGCACCATACGGCGTTCAATACTCGATATACTCGCTGCCGATGATTCATGGCATGGCGTGCTGCGACTAGATGTCAACTGTTGAGTTTGTTGATGTGATGATAAAGTGCTGATTGCTGTTGCGGATGGCAATAATTCAATGTGCATCATATGCATAAAACCATTTGAAACGATTAGAATGCGTTCAGGACATATGAGATTAATATGCGAGTTAAATTTTGGATCGGATTCGGTTGAAGAATACTTGGTGTGCACGGTGAGGTTACACTTCAAGCATAGCATATGCCAGCGGAACGCTAAAATTATAGGGAAAAATATTAGAATTGAAAATCAGGCATTTTTTAAATTACTCACATATGCTATCTTCGTAATCCCTCATTTTTTTGCAGTCCAAACAACCGAGTTTAGGAACTTTAACATAAGTTATATAAGAATCCTCGTTTTCATTTTCAGCTGCGCCATGAACGATGAGAATGCGAGGATCGGAACACTTCCATTGAGTCATTGTTACTTTTTTAAGATTGTCGACACCATGATCATCAAAAAGGCAGCATGTGTAGTAGCTGCGGAGTGGTTTATGCGGTTGGTAGATCCAAAAGTACAAACTGAAATTTTACACGAACATTTTAGTTAAGACTTTCATTTTATATTTTCAGAACCTCTTACGTATATTTGTATCCATAACTAAAGGAATAGTGACTTGCGACCATATTGTCATTGCAACATACTTTGTAACTTAGGAGAAACTGACCACAGGCGCTTAGGCCCATAAACATGTGTCTGAAATAAAGAATTAGTTATATAAAATGTGCATATTTTATTTATTAACTTCATTATTATTTGCTATGTACATTTATTATTACTAAAAATACTACAAGGCCAGCCCCCCAATTGCAACAAACTTCGCAAAGGCAGTAGGTACTTTATTCGAAGGATGTTGATGCTGGGAGGGGACGTATCTTGGCTATCACAATAGCTAAATGCTTGGCATGGAGACAGGGCCGTCGAGAAAAAACCCGGGACCTGGACTAGAAAATCACGGGCCTTTACATAAATTGAAATACATATGTAATCTAAAATCATGTGATCAATTGGTATGTTACCATTTAGGGTTTAGAGTTAGAAACAATCAGCACGAATCGGAATATATTTATGATAAAAGCCTATAACTAAGAATGAGTTTCTCGCGGAAGTAATGAAATATTTTTCTTTCTATAATGAAAAACCTGTTTTTGAAAGCATGCGCATCGCTATTTTTAAATTAAATTGTTTAAAAAAAACTAATAAAAAGTTATAGCTCTGATATTTCAGGCCTCTTTAAAAAGCCCCGTCCTGGGGGATTCCCCCCTCCAACCGCTCTCGACGGGCCTACAAGAAGATTAAAGAAAAGCAGCTGTTTCAAAGTTAAAGCGTTGTATAATGTACATACGTGGTTCTGGGGTTACTAGGCGTTATTAATATATTATATGATCTCACCCTTGAAGGAAGCAATTCGGCACAATATCCTTGAGACAAAATTTTAATCTATTTGGCACCTGGTCGAAAGCGTGTTGTGGAGCGTGTACCAGACGTGTTGTACCAGCGAAATTACCAGTCCGCTGTAAAAAAAAATATTTAATGTCGTATTTTCTATTCATGTTCTTTTAATATCTTTGTTCCTAGTACTCCAGGATTTGCAACTATTAAAAAAGATTTACACGAAAAGGATTTCTTGCCTTTAATTAACGTTATGTAATTTAGCGTAGGCTAACAGCTTCCTGTAAACTCCTGCAAATCTTGTAGCACCTGGACCAGACTTACTGTTTGATGGATGTATATAAGTATGTACTTACTTCTCTGTTGTAAATTTTCTGTACCAAATTTCTAGGTGCGCCGCTTGAATCGTATGTCCCGTTGAATAGTTGGCGCATGTTTTGTTGTTGTTGGGCGCAACTACTCGAACCATCCGAATCGTCAGAACTATCATCAACTGTAGAGAAGTCATCATCTTCTTCGGAGGAAGCAGAGAGTGATTCAGCGAAAGCATTATAATCTGCTTCCATCCTCTCCACCTTTACGATTTACTTCCAGCACAGACTAAATGACTACAACTATTTCGGTGAAAACACCGCAACTTCTTCGATCGAATTAACGTACTCTGAATAGAGAAGTTTGCACCTCCACTTCCTCGTTCTGCTAACTAATCCAGACCAGCTCACGTTCTGCAAAGCGTACGTCCCGCGCGGCTTTACTTCATTTTTCAAAAGATTTTTAACTCTGATTCGTGTCTAAAATTTATGGACACAAACTCTTGACGATTTTCGCAGCTACAATTTTGATTAATTGCCTTAAATTTCGCATTAGATAAATTTTTCTAATACGAACCAATCAGCGCACAAAGCTGAAAATAAAAGCAAACCAAAGTCTGCGGGCTGCTGCTATCGTTTTGTTCGTCGGCAAAGCAGCCACAGATGCTGTCAATTACAAATGAAAGGGAAATATAAACAAAACCATTTGCTGGCGGTGGAGAAAGTGAGAGACACTGCGGATTTGACAGTAAATGTCAATCCCGGCATTTATCAAGGTTGCCAGCTGCATGCGGGATAAACTGAGATCTCCACTACCGGGTACAAATATCTATTGAGTTACAGTGGCTACACACGACGAACATATCCGCGCACATGTGCGCCAACATGCTCGCTGTCGTTTGCTACAGACGGCGAGCGGCTCATAAGTGATTTTGTACTCAAAGCGTAAACATGGAAAGGAAAGACGCGGATGATGCAATTGAAATATTTATGACTTAGGTTTTTTTATGTATGTTTTACTTAAATTTATTTATATTTTACTTGTATGTATTTACATACATATACATATAGTAATTTAGCCTCATTTATAAAAAATTCATTAATGCACATGGCTTGGATGCATTTATCCGCGATGTGCACACTGCAAGCATCAACACAAATTGAGGTTGTTGTTTTTGTTTCCAATGCGATGCTCGCAAGCCACGCTACAAACGACGAACATGACCCGCAAGCCGCGCATGTGCGCGGATATGTTCGTCGTGTGTAGCCACTGTTATCCACAGACCAAGTGCACATACATACATGTCGTCGCCTGGGTAAAAGATTGTCGTAAGGGCGATTCTGACGATTTTTTGTTCTTGAATCAGTTATATATTTTTAAAGAAGGTCTTTCGATTGGTGTTATCAGTTTTAGATATCTCCTTTAGTTTCCAAGATATTGACCATAATTTTTTCGATAATTTAGAAAAAAATTTAGTTAGTGATGCAGTTATATTAAACTAATAATCAACATCTTAAAAACGGCGTCCTCCATTTTCGGATATCTCCTTTAGTTTCCAAGATATTGAGTAAAAAGTGTTGTTAATTTAATAGAAATTCTGATCACATTTTGTCGTATTTCATACAAAGCAAAGAAAGAACATCCGGCCCTAAATCTATACATAAAAGAGACAACACGTTATAATTGTAGCGAGTGTGAACTTCAAGAGCGTGCTTTCTCTTTTCATCCTATCAAAAAACGTATTTAAGCAAAACAGAAGGCGCGCTCCTGATAAATACAACAACTGCTTTATCGATCTCATTTTATATGCATGATCGAAAACGTCGATAATGATGTTTTACCGGCAATTAGGGCCGATTGTTCAGTAATGACGACGACTGCTTTATCGACAACATGCTATAAATATGAATGATGTCGAGAATGTCGATATTGATGTTTAACCGACGAGTTGTGATAACCAGACATTGAACAACCGGCCCTTAGTACGGTGACCATTCGTACGATTTTGGCGGGACAGTACCGATTGTTGTCCCGCTGAATGATGTTTAAGGGCCGGTTGTTCAATGTCTGGTTATCACTACCACTACACTATCGACGAGACATCATGCATGTAACATGTAATGGATAAAGCAGTAGTTGTGCTTAACCGGAGCTTCTACCTCCGATTTGTACTAATCAGACATTGAACAACCGGCCCTAAAAGCCGGCACGTATAAGTGTCCCGATCTTTCATATTTTTTACCGCTTGAATTCCGATTTTCACTATTTTTCGGACGTGGCAGCAGTTTCGTTATCTCAAAGAACATAATTAGAATATCCGGGAGCCGTAAAGAAAGCCATTCATAAACATCTTTTTTCTATGATCATTGGTTATGTTTCTATCATTCTTTTCTTTAAGGTTTTACTTGGAAACTTGTTATTAAGCTGAACTAATTGTCGTTAAAAATTTCTAGACAACACCACTCTGTGACAGCCAAATGTACAAATGTTCAAATCGTGTGATCGCTGCTTAACCGTGGTTGCGCACATTTGGCATTAAAAGCTGCCGAGGTTTAGTTTTCGGAATGCAGCTTATTTCTCGAAAGCGATTTGCGAAATTTCAGTTGCACCTTTTCCTGCAACTTCCTGCAAGCTCGTGTAAAATCCTGTAAGTTCATGGAGTACTGGATCAGAGCTATTAACATGGGATCCTAAATTAAAGATGTCGTCTACTTTTTCAAACTTATAACTGTCAACAGTGACGTTGATGCCGAGGCGCTTATGCTCTATCTGTTTGTCTGATGACAGGATATACCTAGTTTTGTCCTCCCTCACCTCCGAGGGGACCTTCCCAAATCTGACGGGGCTGGTGCTATTACTCAACGTCCTTTTGCACAGAAACATTACTTGTTTCCTAGGGATACCAAATTCAGACATTGCCGCATAAATAGAACTTTCGTGCTGTCGACAGCGGTTTTAAAATCAACAGATACTTAGATGGTGTGTGCCGATCTTATTTTTGCGAATCTTATTCAACGATTTGGCGTATTGTGAATAACTTGGTCTATTGACTGGTCTGGTAGATTTTCCAGGTCTAAAGCCACGCTGATAAGACCCAGACAGTTCGTTGACAGTAAGCTTTCGTCTTTCATACAATACACTCGATAAGACCTAGTAACCTATTCTTAGAAGGATGATCCCGCGGTAGTTGGCGCGTATCGCGGGATTGCCTTTCGTGTGGATAGGACAGAGCACACTTAAATTCCAGTCGTCGGACATGCGTTTATCTAACCATATTCTGCATAAGAGTTGATTCATACACCTTATCAGTTCTCCGCCACCGTACTTGAATAGCTCGACAGGCCGTCACCTCCAGCAGTTTGTTTTGTTTTTCAGCCGCGTAATCGGAATCGGGCTCGGAATCGTCTTCTCCACTACTTTCAGTGCAGCTGCCATTAAGTGGGATGGAAAAGTGTTCCCTCCGTAATTTAAGTACGTTCTAGACATCGGTCACTAAATCGCCATCGTTGTTATTACAAGTGTTCGTTCTGGTTTGGAACCTTCCGTAAGTCGCTTAACTTATTGGTAAAATTTCGAGCCTTTTTCCTGTCTCGCTTCCCTCTTCAGCTCCCTATATCACATCCACACAGTTCGCGTTGCTCCTGATCGCAGCATGACCTTGTAGGTGCCATCCTTTTCTCTGCAGCCTGCTTATCGTACCAGTTGTCCTTTCGGGCTCAATGTGGTTCCACTTTGAGCAGGTGTGAGAGTCGAGTAGCGAAAAAATTGACCGTCTTTTATGATTGCTTTCCTTGCATAAGGTTTGGTTTTCGAAATTACAGCAAGAATTATCAAACATAAAAAATCGCTCATGTTTATAAATTTAACGAAGTTGTATATTCAAATTATCGTCGACAAAAATGCAACCATGTGCGACAATCATATCTTTTTCGTGATTGTGAATTCTTGCTGGCTAAAACTTATTTTGGTCTGCAGGAAGGCGATTTGAACAAAAATCATTATAATTTGTACTTTTTTTTTTCGAAGAACAGAACTCTAATTAGATGCACATTGCTTGCTCCACAGCTGCATTAGCGCAGTAGCTTGAGGAATCTGCCTTCTTATTTGTATTATCAATTTAAATATACTACTTATCCATTTTGTAATTTTCAATTTGATTTTTTTTTAATAAATAAGTTTTATAATGAGCTTTTAATGTAACAAATAAATAAATAAATAGTATAAATAACTAAATGAATGCTACTATATAGCCCGTATCACCCACGCATTATTAGCCGACCGAAGTAGAACTCATAGCCACCTCTAAGCCTTGCCGACGGCCATGTTCGCTGGAGAAGGTGTTGTAAAATCTTCCGAATTGAACTTCACGAACTCTTCATTTTGCATTCTTGCCTCGTTGTCGGCTGGCACATCGGTAACGAGAAATTGTGCTCTATTTTTGTCTTTTTGCCTCTTGATTTTCTTCAACCAAATGCTAGCCAGACCTTTTATAGGCATTGGTACTTCATCAGTGGGAGCCGACGAGTACTCATTCATTGCCGGTAATTCTGGCAGAAGCGGATAGTTTTTGGGAGAATCGTAAATTACCCAATTATCTGGCCTAGATAGGAAATAAGTAATTAATATAAAGCAAAATCTTTTGATCACTTTCTTACAAACCGTTCTAATTTTGTCAAAATTTTAATAGGCGCAAAGGCAACTGGTGCAGCAAATTTTGAGACTGCCTTCCTTCGTTCTATTTCCGTACTTTTTAGAACCTGTTTGTCGGTGGCTATTGTTTCGATTATATTCGTTTTGGTGGCAATTAAAGTTTCGGTCGTCATGTCGTCATAGTCTTCGGCCAATATGTCATTGTTTAGATTTTTGCCCTCAACATCGGTAAAAGGAGTTACATTTTCTATTAGCGCTTGCGTCGTTGGGTTAAACGTTCTTGTCGTGTTCCTATCGGTACTTCGTTCTAACGTCTCAGCGGTATTGTTGAGTTTCAGCGTTTCTGTCGTTGTATTGAGTACTGGTAGTACGTAGTTGTCGTCCAAAGGTTTCGTAGTGTTGTTCCTGTGCGCAGTCAAGTTTTTCAGTTCGTTTTCTTTTGATTTAATCAGTGCATCTATCATATGTTCAGGTCGTATGTAGCCGTCACTGTCGAATTTTTCACCCATACCCAATATGTCGTCCACGTAATCATAGTCATCGGTGTCTTCACGTTCATCATCAATGTCATAGCTAGTCTCAGTACCGTTGCTCACTCCGTTTGTCGTATTCTTGGTCACTATCGGTTCGAGCGTACGTGAAATGGCATACTCGTCATAGTCGTTTACAGTAACAATGTGTTCAAGGTTCGTTTTCTTCTCTAGCGGTAGGTTCTGTAATTGGCTATAATAGCCATAATTTCCCAATTGGGGTTTTTTGTTTTCACTCGAAAACGGACTATTTGCGCTCTCCTTCTGTGAATTACCAAAATGTGTATGGCCATTAGAAGCAGCTGCTGAGTGTTGTGAACTCAAAAACCCGGGATTGGGTAATTGACCATAGCCGGGACGGTTCGACGATAGTAAGCCATAACTGCCAGCATCAATTTGATTCGGTGGCAATGGAAGTTGCGGCTGTCCGACTACATTGGGTTTGGGTCGTATGTTAAAACTAAAAGTGCTGTCACCGCCATTAGCTTGCGCCACGCCGGTAATAGTACCGAAATTTCCAGCGCTAATCGCGCTACTGGTTGCTTGTACAACACCGCTGCTTACTACTCCGCCAACCTGGCTTAGACTAATTGCCGAGGGCACAGCTGGATAGGCTGGTGACGGATTCTGTGCGGACGGACGTGGTATGTAATGTGAAATGGCAGATGCTTCTGTATTTGGTGCGTAAATATGACTATTCTCATGCACGCTCGATACAACAGCTCCATAAGATGGGCGTTCCTTTTGTACCGACGTGCTATGCGGACTCGGTTGCTTTGGCTTGTTACTGTTTGCAAAATCACTAGAGGCAAATGTTATGAAATTTTGAAAAATTCCCGGCGTGCGTGTGGTAGTTGTATAACGGTCTTCGTGTTCGTTAATGTAAATGACAGTCGGTGGTTTAGTACGTCGAGTTTGTACAACGTTCAACGATGCAGCGGGTGTATTTGGGTAAAAAGGGTGTGGCGGTATTGTGCTCGAGCGGTACGTGCCCACATAACTGGGTGAATATCTGTCAAAGCCGAAGGGTTTGTACGATGTGTAGTAGTTTGTGTAAGAATTCGTGGGGGCAGTTATGGGCAGTGCTGAGGATGATTGTTTGTTCGTTTGTCGGATGTTTATTTCAATTTCGTATTGGTCTGCGTTGGGTCCATTTACTACCACCTTCTGTGGGCGCGTGTAAAATGTCGGTTGCGTTTTATATTGTCTGAGTTCAAATTGTCGCGAAGTCGGGCGTGTGCTCAGATTTGCTAATGATGTAACTGTAGTTGATTTCTTCAAGCTTGCACTCTTAGTTGGCTTTGCGTGAAATCTGCTTTTGGTCTCATTATGCCAGTTCGGTACTTTAACGACAATTAACTTTCTGTTAGCATCAGGTCCACGTCGCTCTAAACGTTTCGGTTCTTCGTTTAATTCTAGTTCTGTAAATTGGTTAATATTTGTTGCAGATTGTCGGTTTTCATTTGTGTGGAAGTTTTTGTTCGAAGAAAGTGACTTAGCCTCTAAACATTCGTCAGTTTGATTTGGTTTTGTGAGTGTTTCCGTCTGGTTTTTGCGGGAAATAGTCTCTTCTTTGGTTTTCAGTTCTTGGTCTAAGATTTTGAAAAGTAGCGTTGCTTCAAAAGTAGTTCTTTTGTTGTCGTTAAGTGTCAAATTGTCGTCTGCATGATTTTCGTGTGTATCTGTTGTTAGGTCCATATAAGTAATTTCCGCAGTATCTTGAGTATCGTTGCTGTCTGTTGGTCCCTGTTTTATCAGTGTTATATTCGAAAGTATTGTTTCTTCATTAGTTGAAGAATTTTTAATAACGTCTTTCGGATTAGAATCCGAATTCAGTTCACTAATTTTGTTATCTATTTTGGAAGTCAAGTCTCCGTCGAATCGGGTAAGATCTCTTTCGGTATTCGGATACGAAGTAGTCCTCTCCGTATAAGTTGCTAAAATAGCGTCTTGTTCGTCCACTTCAAACTTCGATTGGCGTTTTAAGTCGGTTTCTTTAGAGCCTTCTTTGGTATAATTATTTTCATTTATAGTTCCAGTCTGCTCTAAAGCAGTCGATATCGTCGGTATGTTTGCCGTAAGATTTTCGTTCGGTTGTTCATCTAAGTGCTTCTCCTCTTGCTCAGTCGATGGTAAATCGTTTAGTCGTAGTAGTCCAACTTCTTGGTCCGTGTCGTCTATTCGTGCTTCGATTTTGTCCACAGTCATGCTTTCAGTGGTACTCAGAGCGTTTGTAATGGAAATGCCTTTTGACTTAGTCTCAATGATGTTAGGTCCAGTCTCATCTGTTCCGACACTTCGTAATTCTATTGGTATGTTATTCACTACCGCTGTCGTGCGTCGTGTACTTTGCGGTCGTCGTGATGGATTCTTATCAAGCTTATTATTTACACCCTTGATTGGTTTTGCTGTCACAGTAGGTCGCTTCGCGGGTGAAACTTTCTGTCGAATGTCCAGTTTGTCGCTTATGTGAATCACTTCGCCAGGCACTTGAACGCCCGTCACAAAACTGTTGATGCCTGTGGCCACCAAGTTCGTATGGTCTGTTGGGCGTATGCGATTTGAAAACCCTGCCTTATTCTCTTTAACCACTTGCAATGAGACAGTCGGCGCGGTCTCGGTCATTTTGTTAGTAGTTATAATCTCGAAAACGCGGTCTGGTTCGTGTGCTGTATTTGTAGTAACGGTCGCGAAAGGATCTTGTTCGATCCACGGACTCAAGTCGAGGAGCGCCAATGCGCCTGTGCCGCACACTTGGCGCTCATTTCCTTCAATATCTGTAGGCAAGAATACATGCGGTTGCATGGTACCACCACCAACGGTACGACAAAGAACCTGCGCCAATGAAACTTGTCTAATTGATTGCAGTTGCGCAGGTGTGAACGAATTTTCAAAGCCGCCATTTTCATACCAGAAACGATCACCTTTGCGCGAATTGCTGAATTGCTGAGCAATAATGCAAGCGAATGTCGGACCTACGAGCCCGCCCACCACAGGACGTTCAGCTATACCGCCGACAAAAAGATCAATGTCGTGGACACTGCGATAGGCATGGCTAATGCGCTGCGCAGACTGTGGTCCAACGACATTGGCGAAGTCTTCCCAACTGTTTATGGGCGTGAGCCCACATGGTACACGCCACGAGGTATAGGGTGGTACACCATGATCACGTCCGCGTTGTATATTAATGGCCGCTAAATCCAAACCGAAGGGGAACCCTGTGAATTATGGAATAGATGTGGAATGATCTTTTGAAGCTGTTGTATGTGTGTCAGCTACCTGGGGTTTGAAAAAGATGATTAGTCAGCTCTGGTGTTATGAACTCATCACGCTTGAGCGCACGCTGGTTCACTAAGCCACGTAACAGGCGATGCAGCGAGCCCGGCGACCCAATGTCACCACGCTGGAATTCCTCGTGTAGGCTGACATCTAAAGATATTGTAATATTTAGTTTTCCGAGCTTTGGACTATTTCTCTCCTTCAATACTTACTGTTTCGCATAAAATTGTGAAACCGGTCACAGCGCATGTAGGAATTTTGCACCAACGAATGTCCGAACCGAAATGCGGCTGCTGCAAATGAATTCGCTACACTTGGATTCGTTTTGGGATCGTAGCCTTGGTAAAAGCCACTACTCAGCAATTCTAAGTCGAATAATCTGCACACCTCGCGTCCCAACACAATCGGCAAGAACTCCCTGTAGGTAATGTGTTGAAACATGGCGCCTATTATGCGACGCGTTTCCTGATAAATCTTTTCGTCACTCCAGTGCAAGTTCATTTCACTCAATTCCATTGCAATGCGATTATGCTCTCCAACCCAGACGTGGTGTAATGCCAACAAGCCCGGCTGTTCGCCGCTGCGCCCATCACCAGCGCGTATGCACTGCGTGGCTATAGCGCCGCGATGACACACATCCTCCGCAGGATTACCGCGACCATACACCAACAGGCCATTGCGGAAAACCCGCGCATTGTCGGACGACTTGACGCTGTTCGAATAAATGGGCGAGGCGTCTATGTATGAGGTCGCTTGACTGGTTTGTTCGCGCCACGAAAGCACGCAGTCTCTGCGCTGTGCTGGCGCGGAACGCAAAAATTCCAAGCAGCGCACCTTGAGCGGCGCCAACCAAGGATCATCCAACGGCACTTTGATGGGAAAGCAAGACGGGTGGAAATCGGTATTGCCACAGCAGCTCGGCACCGAGCCATTGATCGATCTGTGAGAAAAATTAAAAGAATGCTGTGCGGAAAAACTATAGCAATCAGTGAAACTACATACCTCGGTTGCGCTGTTGATGTCATATCGTGATCGAGCAGCTGCCCCCATTGCGCGGTCATCAGCGTTACAACAGCTTCACCATCACGCGCACCATGCACCAACAGACTGACGAAGCGCGAAGAGGCTAAAGCTCCACCCTCTACAGACAGCCGTATCGAGTCGACGCCATCGCCATACTCCGGTGGCAAAAAACGATTGAATGGCATTTGTGCGGCACCCCATCGCGGCCGACGTTTGCTGTTGCAAGTACCATCGTGTGTGCGGTAACGCGCTGAGGCGGGCATGCAGGTGGGCGGATCGCGTGGTGGACAAAGTCCTTCGAGCGCAGTGTGTCGCAGTGAAATCTTCGATGAGTGCGCCTGCCGTGCCAAGTCATTGAAGTATTTGTAGCTGCAACAATGAAGCGAATATGAAATGGCAGTCTAATCTTTTTCAATGAGAGGATCCTTTGCTACGGTCAATGTAAATATTTAATTTAAAAAATGCCTGCGAGTGTGCTTGCGCTTCGTTGCGTCTTCGACTCATCATTTGACGCATCGCTGTGACTGTTTCACTTGAAATGAATGGCAAACCTGGAGTTTGTCTGTATTTAAGCGCCCGACTTGCATTTAGTATGCACCATGGTAAGTAGTTAGTATACCGTTAGCAACAACATGAATAACCGCGTTGGAGCTGAGAAAGCGCAGCGGCGACGGATGTTATGGCAGTATGGCGGTTGAAACTTGCTTTGAACAAGTTCGAAAAGCTCACCTCTTGCCCGCACCATTTTGGTGCGGCTCATCACCCCATGCACCACTAATTGCCGGGTATGCGTTCCATTGCATGCCTAGGTGGCGACAATTGCCTACACCAAAATGTTTGCAGCAACAACTGGCGCGCAGCTGCAGAGTCAGAGCCAGGCTTAGCGTCATTAAAATTGCCGCGTTCACAGTTGAAGTCCAAATTCATAGGCGCTTCTTGCCTGCTCATGTATTCATTTGTGTCTATTTATTTAGTTACATTTATGACTTTTTTTGTTTGCGCTTTTTAATGATCTTTTTGGAAAAAGAAGTGGAGAAAGTGGAAACGGCTTTTCATTTGCAATGCTACAAAGACAATTCATATCACAATAACAATAAAAAAAATGCATAATGTTTTAACGGGTTCAACGCTGTGTCGCAGGGGCCGTAAGATAATCGTGATGGTGCAAGTTGCAACGTCAAGACTAGGGATGTTAATTTTTTCGCTCTTAACGATCCCGGGATTTAGATATTCATTACTTTTAAACAACTTAAATCGAAAAAATTGCGTCTATATTGCTTGTGCAGCCCTCCATAAAATAAATAATAAAAAAGATGCCTTTTTATTTTTTCTCTCTGACGTCAGGATTTATTTGTAATTTCAAAGATATGTTGAATTCCAAAAATTATTTAAAAAATTAAATCCAATGTAGAATAAAAATATGGGTACCAAATTAAAGAGGAAATTTTTTTAGAACTTAAAATAATTAAACTTTTTTGAATTGACAAGGATGAATAGGTCATTTTCTAAGCCGATAAAGCTAGAAGGACGAAATTCGAGGAAGTTATCGAGTTTATATAAGTCCTTAACATATAATTTTTTTAAAAACAAATATTGCAAAATTTCAAGGATAAAGGACATTTTAAATACTTACCAGTGATTATGCACCAAAAAATTGAATCTGTTTAAATTCTTCTGAATTTCCCCTTTAATGTGATACCCATACTTTTTTTCCCAGCACATTTCACTGAATTTTTTAAATCATTTTTGAATTACTGACATCAGAGTAAAAAACTAAAAACGCAATTCTATTATAATTGGCCCATGGTTTCGAGATTGATTTTTGTGTGTAATATTTACTATCGAACTGTGTTATATGTATAATGAGCTAGACATATATTTAAAAATATAAATTAATTAATAAAAAAGAAATATAGCCAATAATGGTCAAGAAAAGGAGTCTCTAAGTGCAAATTATAAATCCCGGGATTATTTGCCAAGAATCCCGTGATTTTTGGCACCTCATAAAGGCCGGGATCCCGGAATTAACATTCCTAGTCAAGACATTGGCCAGATTTGTGCACACATCATATATGTACGTATATTTATGTGCGCTTACATACATACAATGTATACGTACATACGTACGTACATACATACTTACATATATCAGGTTACAAGCTAAATTTTTACAGGGCAATTCTGACAACTGTCTTTCACCTCACCACAGTCTTTCGAAAGATAAAAGTCATTCGTAAGACAGTTGTCTAATCTGGCAACTATCTTAAAAGTACTTTACTGTCTTTTGAAAGAATAATTGAAAGATCTGCCAACGAGGAAGTCTTATTAGCGTTAGCCTTTTAAGTTTTTTTTTAAATAAATTAAATTTAAAAAACATATACAAAACAATTAAAAGTAATAAATAAAAGAAATTTAAATAAAATAATTAAAAAACTAAAATATAGAAAAAAAATTAATAAATAAATTAAATTAAAATCAAAGGAAATTTTTTTCTTTATTAAGTAAATAAAAAAAAATAAATAAAAAAGTTCCACCGCCCGAGACTCGAACTCGTGATCTTTCGAACGGCACGCCTATGTTCTGCTCACTCGGCCATTGCGACTGTTGGAGCGACGCGAGCTAAATAACATACAAGTGCTTTCTCCCAAAATATTTTTTCACCACTTTTTTGCTAGAATAACAAAAGTCTTTCGAATTATCTTGCCTTCGGTCTTTCATTTGTCTTACGAAAGACTATTTAGTGTCTAACGGCCATACCTAAACAAAAGCATTGGGCGGAGCATTGTCTGACGCCTAGCGTTACCGCCGAAGTGCCACACCTAAACAACAGCGCCAACGCTACGTCCAGAAATGAGACCAACAACAAGCATGGGTTTGTTTGTGTGAAATACGGAATTAACAGTTTCGCCGTTTGCCTTCCTAACATCCTGTCAAGATCGGACTTTCCAACCGCTCAGAGTTGGCGCCGCGTTATTTCGGTATGCTTCATACAAATTGTATGGGCATGAGAAATTTTTGACAACCAGACAACGTTGACGCTTTTCTTTAGGTATGGCAGTTAGGCAGAATTGCCCTGCCAGTTTAAGTGCCTACATTTATTGGCGGGTTTACGTGCTTTTCTTTGGTCCTTTAACATCTCAATACCAAATCACAGGCTTTTTTACATGCAACTTTCGAGTTCAAAAGAAAGTGATTGGTGCCACTAAGTAGAGTGTTGTAAGAAAAGTCTTCAAAAAAATTTTAGTCTACTTAGCCGTTCGTATTCTCTGATCTGAAACTACCCTGTAGGGAAAGCACGCAAAAACGAACCAGTCTGATAGTAACTAGTCCCACACCAGTCCAAAAGCAGTGAAATGTTCACTAAACTATTTTATTTCAAATTTTAAAAGCAGGGAAGGTAATCATTATGAGTAAAATAATTTAAATCAGCATTTAATCATTATTTTATGAATTATTATTGAAATAATTATTATTTGATTTTTATTTTTGGGATTACAACTAATGATTATTTTATGATTTTTATTTTTTCGCGCAGAGATTATCATTAATTTTGAGTTTTATTTTTCCACTTAAAAATAATGATAATTTATAAAATTGAAAAGGCCATACAGACGCAACATACTGAAATTTTGAACAGAAAAGTTTGGGTCTTATTCCTGTTATAAGGGTGCGGCAACTTCTCAAAAGGTATAGTTTTTGAGTTGCTTAATAATCATTACTAGTATCGCCACGTTGTCGAAATTCGACCACCTCACTTTTTTACACAATTTTTCATTTTGCTTGGGAAGTTTTTATGTTCATCATCGCCTGTTGATCGTCTAGGTCTCTTATATTTTTTGGTGGAGTAATACACATTATGTTAAATAATTTTGAAATTCATAGCAGCAGTAAGGAGGAATAGATTTGTATGGGATTTCGTTAGCGTATTAATATATAGATAGATGGTGAAACCAAAGCAGGCATCTACAGGCTTATACGGAAATTGGAATAACTCGGCTCTGGCGCCACCTTACGTCCATTTTTTGCAGGTGTATTTCTCTTGATGTTAGTAATATGTATTTTGAATTTGAAGCAAATCGGACCATAAATGAAGTTTTTCGGAATAACTCCACTCCTACTCCACCTACTGAAAAGATAAACAAAATGCGCACCTCCCCTTTGAAATACCTTTCGAACAAAAGAAGAATCATTGGTTGAGAAACATAGGAGCAGTAGGGAGCAATAGATTTGTATGGGATTTCGTTAGCGTATTAATATATAGATACTTAGTGATTCGATAAACAAATGCCAGGACCCTGAAGGACAATTGAGAAAGGCAATGCAGTTGCAGAAAAAGAGGCATTTAAAAAAAAGTGTCAAAAATTACCACTTTCCTACTAAATTTATTTAAAAATGCAAGCCACCAGAGCTACCTTTTTTTTAAGAAAAGACAAATTAATTTTTTTTTATGCAATCCTGCACTGCTACCTTAATACAGTCAGTCAATAAAGTTTAGGTACAACGAATTTTTTACAATACGGGCATTTAGACAAGTAAGACAAAGTGAACTAATATTTTTACTTTTAAGCAGAACGCACTTTTGTTTTTTACTTACTACTTAAGTTTAATACTACTACTACCACTGATGTGATTTATAAATTTTTAATAAATGCGTTTAAATATTTGTGATGTTATTGTCCTTCCTTCAACCGATTGTATTTAATATAAAAGGGAAATGTTTCGACAAACTTAATTAGAAATATAGATCTAAGGTTACGAATTTATAACAGGTTGGGAACTATAAAAAATTTTTTTTTTTAATTTGTATTATTTATTTATTTTTTTTTTATAAAAATATAGTACATTCTTTCTAGTTTCAATCTTTGTGCAATATTTAAAAAAAATCAACAAACTTGAGTAAAACTTTCGAGCTTTTTAATTGGCTTTTTAGAAATATTTTGAATATTCATGTAAATATGTTTTGTAGCCCATTCAATTTTAGTACAATAAAGTGCAAGTTGTTTGTTGAAGAAACTAGAAAATCGCGTTGATTTTTAATATTTTTTTTTTTTTTGCCGACGGTGTTGAGCATTTTCCCTCATGTAAAGTATGCTCGTCAATTGCTTTTACATACATATATGGAAGAAAATGCCTAGCACCGTCAGCAAAGATAGGTTTAAAACTTTGAGTGCAGTTGTTAAAGTTTCTTGAATTTTTATAATTTTTGTAAGAGGTTTGAAATGTGGATTTATGTGGTGCCGGTTATCTAATGTGCTAAACTTTTAATACCATTAAATAAACAATAGAAAAATAACAAAACTGGTAAAATCGTCCCATAAATTAATCAGCTGATCGCAAGTGTAGCTACATATGCATATTTATGCAATCAATAACGTACTTATGCCGAAAATTGTTAGGTGTTGGAAAGGGAGATGTGGCACCTCCCATACAAATTGAAATTTCCATATCGTTTATTTCTGGAGTCATTTATTATAAGACAATGAAATTTGACACAGTTACATCAATTTACATATGTACATTAGGGTGGTCCAAAAATGCAATATTAAATTTTTTTACCAAAGGGCCTATTTCGAAATTCGAAGGCCCATATCTCGATTTCGGAGGCTAACTTCGAAAAACGGAGAAATCACTTTCTTACTTATGACTCAATCTCTTAAAAAATTTGGCTTGGTCCAATACAAAGAAAAGTTGATTTTGCCGTATAAGTGCAATAGATACGTGGATAAAAAATTTGGTTGGTTTTTTTTCAATTTGGTAGTTTTTTCTTCAGATTTTGATTGGTTATTTTTTTATAACAAGTGGCAGCCGTGGTTGGGAGCACACAAAATTGCAATCTGACAGCTATAACTTTTGCATAATGATGTACATACATAACTAAATCGAATTTTGAGCGCATTGCCACGGTCGAAAAAAATACATACATATGTACATATTTACGTAAATTGAAACGGTTATAATTAACTGTAATTGTGGCTTGTGGCAGTCCGTTTCAGATTACAAAGCGAACACTTTCCATCAACGCAAAGCGCGTGTGTAATTGCATTTTTATGAAAGTAAAAGTGAATTTTGTTGGTCGACGATGAGCTCAAAAGTCTTACGAATTTAATTGTTAATGCTATGAATAAAGTACTATTATATGCTTTCTTATCAATAACTATTTACATTTACTGTTCGAAAACAGTTCCATTAGTTTCCTAAAGCTTTGATCGAATTCTATGAATTTTTAAGCGTTTTTCAATAGATTTGTACATATGTACACATATTTCTATACATACATACACTTAACAGCAAAAGTCTGCATACATCATATCCTTTTCAAATATTAACAATATTTTGCAAGTGAAAATTTGTTTGTTATTTTTTTTTTATAAGAATATGGATCATGCTTTAAACAAAATCATATAAATCAAGGTTTCAAGCTTTTGTTGAGTTTTCCATAGTTTTGTATAAAGCTCGTTACCTTGATTTAAATGAATTTTTTTTAACGCATGATCCATGTTCTTATAAAAAAATAACAAACAAATTTTAGTTTGGAAAATATTGTCAAGTGAATGTATTTGTATGATAAAGTGAATGTATTTGTATGAAAAATTTGCGGCGTGAGCTTTTCGAAACTTTTTTCTTTTGTACTAGCAAG
>NW_016158502.1:115800-128515 GCF_001687245.7 Rhagoletis zephyria | reverse complement strand
ATACTGTAGCTTATTTTTTATAGCTGTTGCGAGTGACACTGTTGATGCAAATAACTATATCTGATGAAAGTGTGAATAATAAGGAAAATAGCCTTACGGAAGCAAACCTTTCCGATATTCCCACGACTTCAAGACCTCGCAAAGGATTTAATTATGACAGCAGTTTGCAGGAAGTTGAAGAGTGGGAAGCGNGCTTTGCACGCGCAGTCGCCCGCGACACATATGTATGTGCTGATTTGGGCATCCCTACATTATACTGTAGCTTATTTTTTATAGCTGTTGCGAGTGACACTGTTGATGCATTGATGCAAATATATCTGATGAAAGTGTGAATAATAAGGAAAATAGCCTTACGGAAGCAAACCTTTCCGATATTCCCACGACTTCAAGACCTCGCAAAGGATTTAATTATGACAGCAGTTTGCAGGAAGTTGAAGAGTGGGAAGCGAAATTGTAAGTTTTTAAAAGCAATACAGCACTAAAAATATTGGTTTATATAACAGTTTTCTTTGTATTACATGCATATTAGAGAAAAATTAAAGCATCGTCATCATACAGCGGCATCTTACCGCGCTGTTACGTACCTAATACGAAACAGTGCCCAAATTATTATACATTTAAAAGTTCACCTTAAATTATGTTTTACTTACATCGAATATTTGTTTCCAAAGAAACCACACTCATGCATCCTCTCGGAAATGGTACAAACGTCATCAAATAAAAGCTGTGGAGTCAACAGTTGTGGAGTCTATGGTGGTTGGCTACCGTCCACAAATATAAATATGCACTCTGCATGGCTTTTTACAATGGCGAGTCCAAAAATTCACTTTGCTGCACACCTTCCTTTGGTCTACATGAAATTGCAAACACTGTTAATACATAAATTTTTTCATGTGCTAAAAATCGTACTTACCTAAAACCTACATGCCCAAAATTATTAATACGTGTTCCTTATTAATCAATCTTTGCATATTTATTGATTCCTGCAAAATTGGGCCATGTAATATTAAAATTAACACATTTTTCTGCATTGTTTACATATTTTTATATGCCTTTTGGCATTTCTCTCTCGCAATTGCACCAAGATCACGTCACGCAAAAATTACGCTCAAAAATTCTCTCATTGGCGCAATCTTGTATTGTAGCATTCTTGCATATATGTAGGTACAAAGTCGTATTCATGCGCGGAGTTTGAATGATCGGAAGTAATGATCATTTGCACCGCATTTCCTCTTAATCTGCTTATGCCTAAATGTATGCAACCATTTGCAATTGCAAGTAAAACAGGTTGCTTCTAATGAAATTAAAAAATTTCGAAATTTTCTGCTGGGTTATGCGTTATAGCTTCGAAAATTTTACCTCTACCGAAACCAAAGATGTATACACATCAATAAGTTCGTTTGGCCATAAAAACGCGTTGTGCGAATAATTTTCAAAATCGGATAACGAAACCACGTATCCCGGAGGGTCGAAATTTAGCCGTATTCGCGGAATTTTACAAAATAATGGAAAAGATAGCTTATAAATCAATAAAAAAAGCTTATTTATGNATTTTTTCATGTGCTAAAAATCGTACTTACCTAAAACCTACATGCCCAAAATTATTAATACGTGTTCCTTATTAATCAATCTTTGCATATTTATTGATTCCTGCAAAATTGGGCCATGTAATATTAAAATTAACACATTTTTCTGCATTGTTTACATATTTTTATATGCCTTTTGGCATTTCTCTCTCGCAATTGCACCAAGATCACGTCACGCAAAAATTACGCTCAAAAATTCTCTCATTGGCGCAATCTTGTATTGTAGCATTCTTGCATATATGTAGGTACAAAGTCGTATTCATGCGCGGAGTTTGAATGATCGGAAGTAATGATCATTTGCACCGCATTTCCTCTTAATCTGCTTATGCCTAAATGTATGCAACCATTTGCAATTGCAAGTAAAACAGGTTGCTTCTAATGAAATTAAAAAATTTCGAAATTTTCTGCTGGGTTATGCGTTATAGCTTCGCAAATTTTACCTCTACCGAAACCAAAGATGTATACACATCAATAAGTTCGTTTGGCCATAAAAACGCGTTGTGCGAATAATTTTCAAAATCGGATAACGAAATCACGTATCCCGGAGGGTCGAAATTTAGCCGTATTCGTGGAATTTTACAAAATAATGGAAAAGATAGCTTATAAATCAATAAAAAAAGCTTATTTATGTCAATGTTACTTAATGCTATGTACTTTTGCACAGGGTTTGTATTTGCACACATATACGCAGCACATCCTAACACCCCAATTCGCCAAATGACATCATTTACGGCTCGTTTTGGTGAACAATTTGTTCGCCGGCGACGGTCGCAAACGACTCGCCGCAAACGACTCGCCGGCGAAAAGAGATGTAGGCTTAATTTTCTGAGTACAAGTGTACATTGTGGATTCCATACTCTGTCATAATAAAAAATTATCATAATTAAACGGTTTACTATCCAAATGAATGACTTTTATTTATACTTAGATATATAATAATGTGGGCGTGGAACTTGTCCAACCCAGACCGAAGGTTCCTCAAAAAACTTGTGGGTTCGAAGAAACGGATTCGTTTCGAGTTCACCCAAACGACTTCACCAGACCAATGTCGCAACGACTTCGATTCGATGAGAATAAACGAAGTCGGAACGACGTTGAATTTTGTATGGAAAAAACGACTTCGTTTCGAGTTCACCTAAACAACTTCACCAGNTGCAAACACTGTTAATACATAAATTTTTTCATGTGCTAAAAATCGTACTTACCTAAAACCTACATGCCCAAAATTATTAATACGTGTTCCTTATTAATCAATCTTTGCATATTTATTGATTCCTGCAAAATTGGGCCATGTAATATTAAAATTAACACATTTTTCTGCATTGTTTACATATTTTTATATGCCTTTTGGCATTTCTCTCTCGCAATTGCACCAAGATCACGTCACGCAAAAATTACGCTCAAAAATTCTCTCATTGGCGCAATCTTGTATTGTAGCATTCTTGCATATATGTAGGTACAAAGTCGTATTCATGCGCGGAGTTTGAATGATCGGAAGTAATGATCATTTGCACCGCATTTCCTCTTAATCTGCTTATGCCTAAATGTATGCAACCATTTGCAATTGCAAGTAAAACAGGGTGCTTCTAATGAAATTAAAAAATTTCGAAATTTTCTGCTGGGTTATGCGTTATAGCTTCGCAAATTTTACCTCTACCGAAACCAAAGATGTATACACATCAATAAGTTCGTTTGGCCATAAAAACGCGTTGTGCGAATAATTTTCAAAATCGGATAACGAAACCACGTATCCCGGAGGGTCGAAATTTAGCCGTATTCGCGGAATTTTACAAAATAATGGAAAAGATAGCTTATAAATCAATAAAAAAAGCTTATTTATGTCAATGTTACTTAATGCTATGTACTTTTGCACAGGGTTTGTATTTGCACACATATACGCAGCACATCCTAACACCCCAATTCGCCAAATGACATCATTTACGGCTCGTTTTGGTGAACAATTTGTTCGCCGGCGACGGTCGCAAACGACTCGCCGCAAACGACTCGCCGGCGAAAAGAGATGTAGGCTTAATTTTCTGAGTACAAGTGTACATTGTGGATTCCATACTCTGTCATAATAAAAAATTATCATAATTAAACGGTTTACTATCCAAATGAATGACTTTTATTTATACTTAGATATATAATAATGTGGGCGTGGAACTTGTCCAACCCAGACCGAAGGTTCCTCAAAAAACTTGTGGGTTCGAAGAAACGGATTCGTTTCGAGTTCACCCAAACGACTTCACCAGACCAATGTCGCAACGACTTCGATTCGATGAGAATAAACGAAGTCGGAACGACGTTGAATTTTGTATGGAAAAAACGACTTCGTTTCGAGTTCACCTAAACAACTTCACCAGAGCGACGACGTAACGACGTCGTTTCGAGTTCACCAAAACGACTTCGCCAGAGCGACGTCGCAGCGACGTCGTCTTCGCCCTGTCGAAAATTGGGATGTTACGCTCACACACGTGTGCTGTACATATAAAAAATTAAAAACGCTGCAGTGAAAAGCTGAACCAGTATGCACAAATTCCAGTTCATGAACTATTATTAAAGGATAAAAGTCATACCAGTTCGGTTNACGACGTCGTTTCGAGTTCACCAAAACGACTTCGCCAGAGCGACGTCGCAGCGACGTCGTCTTCGCCCTGTCGAAAATTGGGATGTTACGCTCACACACGTGTGCTGTACATATAAAAAATTAAAAACGCTGCAGTGAAAAGCTGAACCAGTATGCACAAATTCCAGTTCATGAACTATTATTAAAGGATAAAAGTCATACCAGTTCGTTATGAACTATAATTATACCAGTTCGTCGTAGAAAAAAGTAAACTAGTTGGTAGAAATTCTAGTTCGAAAACTGGTATTATTAGGGGAAGTCATACCAGTTCGTCATGGACTATAATTATACCAGTTTTCCGCAGCGAAATGCTAAACCAGTCAGTATAAATACTAGTTCACTAACTAGTGCTAAAGCGACTGCCTACCATTTCGGCGTTTTCGAGCAAATTATGCGATCAGCGACATCTGTTTTTGAAGAGCCACAACCAAAACTAAAATGCGGTTAATTGCTTTAATCTCAAATGCCGGCTTTGGCGCCGAGCGAAGACTACCGATTCTGGTTCTGAGATCTCAGGTTCGAGTGCGCGTGGAGGTTGTTAAAGTAAAGTAGGTAAATTAATTTAAATAATTATTTCAATTTAAATATAAAATAAAAATTGTACATAAATTTAGTTTCATTTGGAAAAAACCTAAATACTCAAATACCATAAAAAATTTAAAAATTATTTTTTGTTCTTTTTGCCTTCGCAAATTGTGTTCGAACGTTACTGAAAAAGGAAGCGATTTGACCATGACCATCAAATTCAACCGATTTGAGCAAATTTACATGCATGGAGAGCACAATCTCCAAAAATACTTTCAAGAGAAAATAATGAAGCTAACAAAATTTATTATAAAACCAAAATAAAGGTTGTATTAACTTTAAAATTATTGTAAATGTGCGTTCGGACGCTACTCTTTCTGGCGTTGATTTCTTAAGCGATATTGTTGTATTTTATTCGGCAACGGCCGTTTTTGGCCGATTCTTGAATGAGGTATTATTATTTAGTTATTTGATTATGTTTTTCTTTTGTTATTTAACAAAATTTTTAAAAGCATTTGTTCCTAAAATGAAATTATAATCAGGATTTAATCGGCAAGGAATCGGCCTATGCTACGGAGGATTAAATGCTGAACTAAATTAATTTCAAGAACAAATACTTTTATAAACTTTTATAATAACAAAAGAAAAACATAATCAAATAACTAAATAACATAACCTAATTCAAGAACGGCCGTTGCCGATTCTTTTGGCCTATACTAGCCGCGACATCGGCCGAATAATCGGTCGGACTCTACTCTGTGTTTACTTGCTATTGCAAATGGTTGCATGGATTGAGGCATATGCAGAGTAAGAGGAAATGCGGTACAAATGATTATTACTTCCGATTATGCGAACTCCGCGCATGCATACGGCTTTGTATCTAGATTGCGCCGATCAGAGAGGATTTTTGAGAATAAAGTTCTGAACACATTGAAAACGACGAGCTACGGACCACAGCTTCCAATTTGTCATCTTCATTATCTAAACGCTTTGTCGATGGCGACATGATTTCTTTGAACGCGGCAGCGACATCATGAATTTGTATGAGTTTGACATAAAAGAAGAGGAAGAACCTTATCTGTCGCCAGAAAAATAGAAATAGATCTAATCTGGCCACAACCACAGCCGTCGCGTAGCCCGGTCGTCGCCAAAATAATTATCTACATAAGAGTACGTGTTAAAATAATTTGACAGCTGTGGTTTGTAGCTCGTCGTTTTCATTGTGTTCGGGCTATAACTTTTGTGTGACGTCACACTGGTGCAATTGCGAGAGAGAAATGCCAAAACGTGAGCAAGAATGGAAGAAGAAGAAAAAATGTTGCAAGCAAAACGTAAACAAGTTGCACCAGTGTGACGTCATGCAAACAACGATTCTGTCAAATTCGTTAAGAGAGGAATAGCGGTCCGAGATCGGCGCAACCTTTGTATTCTCTCAATCGTGTATATGTATATATACTTAAGTTTGTGTGTACAGGCATATGTATGAACTCATTTGTTGCATGTGGTATTGGTGGACCAAACAGCGTGCGTTCATACATATATGTAGCTATAAGTGGATGGGTTCACTGCTGTTGTTCTCGTTCATAAGTAAATGTAAATGCTGCGTCAAATATTCACGGAAAGTTGGTGTGGCTGGAGATACTATTCTATCCGAAGTCAATTTTGTTAGTTGCATAAGATTTCCACCGTTCATTCGATTTTCATGAATGAGGGGTCAAATGAAAGGGCTTGGCCTCTATATGTGCCGTAAGGATATATTTTTTAATAGGGTTGCCACCTGCATTTAAAATTATGGTACAGTATATTTTTCTTTGCTGAATTTATCGTTAAGTGCACATTTAAGATACCTATCTCAAAATGCGCACAAGCGGCATTATTTTTAACATTTATAAAGAAACTGCTCCGATAGATGCATTCAACATACCTGCACATTAGCGATACCTGCCTTAAAAATTTGCAACTATCATCAATTATCAAAGAAAGTATTACGTTTACCTGCACTGGCTCAACCCTTGCCCTAATTTTACAAACTTTTATTTATTTTGCTCATCTTGAAGAACAACGAAAACGGACTAATAAATAACCAGGCGCTCAGGAGAACAATAAAGAATGAAGATATGAAATATGCTCACAGAACACACAACATAATAAGCAAACTGTACACAAAAATAAAAGACAGAATACCGAACGAACAACAACTTAATGTGGTGTATCGAATAGAATGCAAGGGTAGTGATACTGAAAGCTGTAACGAATGCTACGTAGGCACAACAAAAAGATCATTGAGTACAAGAATTGGCGAACATAAAGCGGATGAGAGAAACCACAAGGTGGAAACAGCACTTGCACAACACTGGACGAAGCACAAATNATGCAAGGGTAGTGATACTGAAAGCTGTAACGAATGCTACGTAGGCACAATAAAAAGATCATTGAGTACAAGAATTGGCGAACATAAAGCGGATGAGAGAAACCACAAGGTGGCAACAGCACTTGCACAACACTGGACGAAGCACAAACACTTTGCGGACTTCGGTAATACGAGAGTTTTGGACATCGAAACAGGGGTAAAAAGGAGAATGACATTACAAAGCCTTCGCATACAACAACAACTACAGAATACGATCAGCTTTAAAGAGCAGTGGATAACACCAACAACGTTTATGCAGCTGTAATCAATAATAAATATAAATAAGAGCATAGGCTCAGAATTTTATAATTTGAAGTCAGAATTAGTGTAAAGTTATTGTCGTTAATTATGTTTTATTATTTTTACATCAACGAGTTTTACTTGCTAATCATGTTTATTGTTTATTTGTTTTTAATTTTTGAATAAAGACTCCTTGATGAAGACGCGAGAGTATTGAAACGCGTAGGAGGGTAAAAGGAAAATTTTTCGCTTTTTTAACTCTATCGNGATGAAGACGCGAGAGCATTGAAACGCGTAGGAGGGTAAAAGGAAAATTTTTCGCTTTTTTAACTCTATCAGCCGAACAAGCTCCAACCCAGCAAAGAAAACGGCTATAATTTTATGTAGTTATATAGATTATTAGAAATCATTCGGATAAAAATTCGCTTGGTGTAATTTCTACGCGGCAAGTGTTCGTCCATTATTTGGTTTCATAGGGTTTCGGATACCTTCCTAATTGAAGTAGTAAAGAAAATTCGCTTAAGTGCTTTTTTCGGTTAAGCTTTTCGCGCAAAGAAGGATGGGCAGCTAAACAAAATATACCTCGCACATCGTATTACCTCGCAGGCATTCAGTTATTAAGAAACTCCATAAATGCCGATGATTTTATATGTCTATGAGCGGTAGAATTTTGAAGAAAAAAATCTAAGTTTACGTGTATTTTAAACCGGAAACCTTCGCACGCCTTGGTCGAGCACTTAATATTAATATTAAGTGTTCAAATTTTCAGGGATTTTTTCAGGTATTTCACACAAAATTTCGAGGTGGGAGTGCAAAAAATAGTTGCAAAAAAATACCCTAATGCATATGGGCAAATCTAAAAAAACAGTAACCTTGGTGTTATTTAGCTTTATTTTCACTGTTGGAAACTAAATCAAGCTGGCTGCTTTTGCATATAATTCATTGACTTATACTTGAAGCCTCAAAAAAAATCCGATTGGAAAAAAGCGGAACGTCCGAACGGGAACGTCCGAACAGTTTTTGGCAGCTACTAAATATCGTTAGGAAGTTTAAGTTGAGGCAGTGGTTATGGCTGCTTATTATTCTAACAACCATTCATACATCATTTTTTTGCACCTTTAACAGATTCGCAGAATTTAGCAAAAATCATCAGTAATCTTCGATACGAGTTCCATTTTGGGAACGTCCGAACGGGAACTTTTAGTCGTGATACACTTACCGTATAGCATTAGTGAAAAATATTTTAAATGATTTCAGATAGGTATTGTTGATGACTACTCATGACAAAAAATTTGTGTTCTTTCAGAGCCTACTATAGTTTTTATAATGAAAAAAGTGTCTCCAAACGGAACGTCCGTAACGCAGGAAACACCCATATACAACTTTTTCATGCCCAGTATGAATAAATTCTCCAAAGGGCTAGGGGCAATTTTAAATTTATGTGGCCAAACAAAGTATGTGTTAGCTAAATCTAGCCATCATAGGGTTCAAACGGCAACACTGCTCCCAAAACAAGCGCAATATTTTTGTATCTGTACCCAGCAAAACAGCTCGCGTATGTGATGCTTACACAAACGCAAACTG
Organism: Rhagoletis zephyria; assembly: GCF_001687245.7. Lineage (NCBI taxonomy): Eukaryota > Metazoa > Arthropoda > Insecta > Diptera > Tephritidae > Rhagoletis > Rhagoletis zephyria. The sequence goes on along the minus strand of NW_016158502.1, from coordinate 119,544 downwards.
ACCGGCTGCTAGCGGCGCATAAGTTCGGCAGCTGCGCACACACGACTTGTATGCAGTGTTGCCAGGTCTTCAGTATGGGAAAACGTCCCTCTTGGTCTGAAAAAACGTCATTTCCTATCCAAAAACGTCTTTTTCAAATGAATGTACAAGAAATTGTTCTTAATTAAATTTTTATTGTATACAAAGGTACATTTTTTTCAAAATTCTCTTTTTGATGCAGAAATATTCCTAGAGCATCTAGAGGCGTTCTGCATCAAAAACAAAATTTTGAAAAAATGTCGCTTACGTTATTTTGGTGGTTAGGGCCCGATATGTACGTATTAAAATATCATTTCGACAGAGCACATTTAAAATTCATTGTAAACTGGTCTGAGATCGTTAATATAAAATCATTTTATACACACAATTGTGATGAACTGATTAAGTCATCAACATTTTGATCGATTTTGGCTGTTTCTCTTTCGGTTATTTAATGTTTATTATTTTTCCATAAAAGCCAATCTCATTAACAAACAAAATATAAATCCACAAAAATTGTGCAAAAATTATAAACAATCTGCAAATTTTCAGCTAGATTTTCAACTTTCTATTCAGATTTTTTAGCCCATTAAATTTCAGGGCAATAATGTGCAAGTTTTAAGGGGCTAAATAATCGCGTTGATTTTTAATAATTTTTTTCTTGTAGAAATTTGGTTAGGGGCTCGGTTGTCGAAAATGCTAAATTACGTTCTGATTAAAAGGAGCATAGCAATAGGTCCATTCAATATAAAAAAAATATGTTACGAATTGTTACTAGTACTTGCAAGTTTTTACTGGAAATGCATTCAATAACCCAAAATATTTGCAAGAGGGAGCGAATTCGAGAGCGTATCAGCCCGAGAGAGCTGCAAATTCTTGCAAGTAAAAAGTTTACTTGCAGGAATTTGCAGGAGTCCAAAAGTAAGGTTATGTTTCAAATTCAAATGTAAACAAACTGTTTAAGACTATGACTTGATGAAACATAATTAGTGAAATGAAAATAATAATATATAAAATATAATAAATAAAAAATTCAAATCTATTGTATATTTTTTTACTTTTATGATGATCAGAACTATTCCCAATTAAAAAGAATTGCGCGCCAAAACTTAACCGTCAGAAAGTGTCAAAATGGCTTAAGCTGCAAGTTTTTACTAGTTTTGCGTTTAATAACTTTTTCTGAAAATTTTCTCTTGCTCTCAATTTTACTCTCTATTTTTCTTTCACGCTCTCGCTGCAAGTACTTACTGGAAAAGTTATTGAATGGACCTAATATTTCAGTCTTTTTTGCGTTCAGTACATTTTCAATGAAGTCTTAAAAAAGTCGCCTACTTTTTTCTGACGTTTTATGCTGCACAGCTTTTTTGGTGCTTTTGCGAGCAATAGATCAGCTCTACCTGATTTGGCTTTTAATGTGCAATTGCATCATTACAGCAAACCTCGTACCCTCCAGTGCTTACACAACCAGCCTTTGAACAAGGGATCCTTAGTCCAAGAACCCAAAAAAACCTTTGGAGGAAGCAGCTCACAGTGGTTCGGATAGCAGATCTAGCTCGACGAAAGTCAAAATTTTTTTGTTTTTAAAATACTTAATAGTACTTGGAATACATTCCTGACAATACATTCAAATAGAAATTGCATTTATTAAAGCATTAACATATGAAAACAAATAAAAAAAGGTAAGTCAACGCCGCCTATTTGAGAACTCTATTTTAAAAGCTGAAATTTAACTTAAAAGTACAAAATATGATAGTGACAAAATATTAGTTAAAACATTAGTGACTCTATTGGTAACAAGTAAGAATAAAAAACAATCGTGCATGCTATAAAATTTAAGTGTTTTTTAAGTCCGTTGCCATATGGCAACACGGGGCGTAATGTGAACTGTTCCTTTTTTTTACCAAATATTGATATGTTCGCTAGCCCAAATTGACCCCGTGTTGCCATATGACAACGCAAAATACCATTATGTATGAGACGGTGTAAACAAAAATCGTTTGTATGTATTTTTGCAGTTTTGCAGGTGGTTAACTCATTCCATCTAGCTCTGAACCGCTTAATCATATTATCGTGAATTTCATTGTACAAGGGTTGAAGTGGTATACAAATGTAGTTTGTCTGTTCCAGGGAATACTGGTGGCGGTTTTTGCATTCTCATATGCTACTTCATTATCGTAGATTCCCTTGTGACCGGGCAACCCATAGATATGTAGCCTTTTATCAGCGTCTAGCTTGTCAATGGATTCCCGGCTGCGAGGGACGTTTATGGATGAAATACTATATAAGGAAACTGCCTTGATTGCCGCCTGGAATAGGTTTAAGTTTGAATTGATTCTCGTTTCGGTGAGGGCTAGCTCTGTAGTTATCCTCGTTGCGAAAACCTCTGCTTGAAATATGCTGCAATGGTCAGGAAGCCTTATTGTCCGCCTGACGCTCAGTTCCCGGCAGTAATTCCCGGCACCCACTCCCGTTACCATTTTAGAGCCGTCCGTGAAAATGTTTAGGGATCTATGACTAGGTTTCATTTCCATCCCTCTTCCTCAATCGTTGTGCAAAAAGTTCGTTTCCACTAAAAGCTAGGTGCCACGAAGCCTGTGCTGCCTGCGCTTCCCGCCCCAATTAAGTGGTGCCCAAAGGTTCTGAAATTTAATTTCCCTATGACCGTCAATCTACGTGCGGATTTCGCAGCAGGGTTTTTAAAGAGCAGCCGTCGAAGTGGACCTAAGCGCTCCCGCCATGCACAGTGCCGCCACGCGCTGCACCTTCTCCATTGGCCCGAGGCATAAGGACTTTTGTGCGGCATTCCAGCACACCAAAGCGCCATAGAGCAGTATTGGGCTGACTATTGCTGTGTAGCACCAATGCATCAGAGCAGGTGACAAACCCCCAAGCGACGCCCAGCATTCTTTTACATGCATAAAGGGCGTTACTGTCCTTCTGCTGGTGACGCATGTAAAACTATAGGACGAGTAGCCTGTGCAAAATGTGATGTGGGTTTATGTTTGAAATGTTTTGCCAATTTTCATACTAAAAATTAACTTCTTCAAATGTATTAAAACTTATAAACAATGTTTCTATTATTTCATATTTTAACCGAATACTGTCGTCTAACAATCCATCTGGAATACGCCCCGTGTTGCCATATGGCAACGGCCGATATCGGAAGAACTATACTACTCCCAAAGTTTAGGTTATATTGTTTCCTTCACTTTAACGCTACTTTTACCCTGTATATAGATGAAACCAAAAAAATCGAAAAAAAATTAATCTGGGACAATTTGGGTTAAATAAACACAAACAAAACAGCCAAACTCGATCAAAATGTTGATTACTTAATCAGCTGATCACAAGTGTATGTATAAAATGATTTTTATACCCGAGCGCACTTGTGCACAAGGGTATATTAATTTTGTTCACATAACGGTTGTTTGTAACAGCCAAAACGAATCGAGATAGATATAGACAAATGTATACATAAATGATCAGAATGAAAAAAGAAATCGATTAAGCCATGTCTGTCTGTCCGTCTGTCCGTGTACACGATAACTCGAGCAAAAATTGAGATATCTCAACGAAATTTGGTATGTAGGTTTCCCTTACTCCAAGGTAGGATGGTATTGAAAATGGGCGAAATCGGACTTTAACCACGCCCACTTCCCATATAACGGTAATTTCCAGAAATACGAAAACTGCGATATTTTAGTAACTACTGACGATACTTCACTC
>NW_016158502.1:103383-115775 GCF_001687245.7 Rhagoletis zephyria | reverse complement strand
AAAAAAAAACGCTTTCTATAAATTCATGCTTACTTCTTCGTATATGACATTTTGATGGTTTTCTTTCACTACTAATTTTGTTTAAAGAACACACTTGCATTACACACGATAGACAGCAAGGATCTGACGGAAGCGTAAGCGCTTCGAAAGATACAGCTTCTAGGAATTAGTTAACGTTCATATAAGCATTTTTAAGTAAGCGGTTTTTATTTTACACCCTCTTAAAACGATGTATTTTGCGTTGCCATATGGCAACACGGGATCAATTTGGGTTAATGCTTAGTATTTTTTCATAAAATCCTAGCTCATTATATAACTAACACAATATAAATCCACATTTCAAACTTTGTGCAAAAACTATAAAAAATCTGCGAAATTTCAGCTAGATTTTCAATTTGTATTCGGATTTTTTAGAATTTTTTTGAGTATGCAGTTTGATAGTCCATTAAATTCCATGAACAGGTTTTAAGTTGCTAAAGAATCGCGTTGAAATTAGCTTATTTCCTATGTTAGCTTAATTTTGACAGTTTGTTGGCTGCAAATAGTGTCAAAGTAAGTTTTTGCCTCTTTCTGATTGGCTGAAGGATAAAATTTCTGATGCTGAATGGCAGGGCCTCTTGTTCAATATACAAGCCAAGATAGCTTTTCATAAGCCAATATAATTATGTTGGGTAAGTCCTCCATACAAAATAAGCTAATAGCTTAAATTTCTTGACAAATAAAACACGGCTAATATAAATATCATTTTATACATACACTTGTGATCAGCTGATTAAGTCATCAACATTTTGATCGATTTTGGCTGTTCTTCTTTTATTTGTTTAATGTTTATTATTTTTTCTTAAAAGCCTAGCTCATTATACAACTAACATAATATAAATCCACATCTCCAACTTTGTGCAAAAATTATAAAAAATCTGCATNAAATAAAACACGGCTAATATAAATATCATTTTATTCATACACTTGTGATCAGCTGATTAAGTCATCAACATTTTGATCGATTTTGGCTGTTTTTCTTTTATTTGTTTAATGTTTATTATTTTTTCTTAAAAGCCTAGCTCATTATACAACTAACAGAATATAAATCCACATCTCCAACTTTGTGCAAAAATTATAAAAAATCTGCATAGTTTCAGCTAGATTTTCAAGTTTTTATTCAGATTTTTTACAATTTCTTTGAGTATGCAGTTTGATAGTCCATTAAATTCTAGGGCAATAATGTGTAAGTTTTAAGTTGCTAAAGAATCGCTTTAATTTTTAATATTATTTTTTTTTTGATTTGTAGACATATGGTTAGGGGGTCGGTGATCGAAAATGCGAAATTACGTTCTGCTTAGAAGGAACATAGTGCTTTTGCGAGCGTGCGTGTTGCAATAGATCAGCTCTTCCTGATTTGGCTTTTAATATGCAATTGCAAACATTGTAATAAGCCTTGTAACCTCATGTGTTTACACAACCAGCCTTTGAACGCGGGATCTTTAGTCCAAGAATCAAAAAACAAAATGCGCGTACGCTTGGTTTGCATCATATTTAAGTCATATGTGTCTAAAGAATATATATCTTTTGGGGAACCTGCTGCAAAAAAAAGCTTGTAAAGATTTATTAAGAAAATAATTCAAAATCTGCTCTACTTACCAGATTTAGTAACAAATTTGCCGAAAGTGTGAGCGTAAGTACTTACTCTACAAGCAAATAGTACGCTATACATTGAATATATAGTGCATAGAGAAAAATTACTAAAAACGTAATTTTTTACACAAAAAACGAGTTGTTCAGACCGTNGCAAATAGTACGCTATACATTGAATATATAGTGCATAGAGAAAAATTACTGGAAAATTAAAAAACGTCATTTTTTACACAAAAAACGAGTTGTTCAGACCGTCCGGCACTCTAAAAACTGCATGTAAAACTGCTACTGAAAAGTGTTTATTTTGAAACAAAATCTGTGTAAGTATACGCATAAGATGTTCAAGACTGGATTTTTGATCATGAGATATTTAAAATACACACAAGAAAGGCTTAAAAAATTGCAAACGTTTTTAACGCAAAAATACAGCCCCTTTAAAAGTAAAAATTAAGTACATTAGATGTGTAATTTTGCTCTATGCGACAAATTTGGTATTTAAAAGTAAACAGGCAGTTTTTAATTTTATTAACACGGTGTCTAAATTTGCACACATTCGAANATTTTTTACACAAAAAACGAGTTGTTCAGACCGGCCGGCACTCTAAAAACTGCATGTAAAACTGCTACTGAAAAGTGTTTATTTTGAAACAAAATCTGTGTAAGTATACGCATAAGATGTTCAAGACTGGATTTTTGATCATGAGATATTTAAAATACACACAAGAAAGGCTTAAAAAATTGCAAACGTTTTTAACGCAAAAATACAGCCCCTTTAAAAGTAAAAATTAAGTACATTAGATGTGCAATTTTGCTCTATGCGACAAATTTGGTATTTAAAAGTAAACAGGCAGTTTTTAATTTTATTAACACGGTGTCTAAATTTGCACACATTCGAAGAGGAAACTGGCAACCTCTCTTAATATGCGTTAATTTAAACAAAAAACTTTTAGAACAAATTTTGAACATTTTATGTGAAAACTGTGTAATTGTGAACACTAAGAAAATTCAATAGAAATTTTCGTAGTTAAGTTTAACTAATGATTTAACTATATTTTAAAATGGTTAAATTAACTGCCCAAAGGTCCAAATTCGCAGTGCTTTATTAAAAATCTGTAGTTAACTGCCGATTCTGAGTTATCTACGCACTGTGAATTTGGCCTTAGGTGTTTAGAATTCAACAAACAAATTTCAAATTTGTTCTACGCCCCACATCACACTGTTCTGAATTAGTTAAAAGTTCACTAAAACGTACGACAAAAATTTAAAATGCAACTTGGTTCGTTATCACCTACGTAACCAACATCCAGTTTCNGTTAAGTTTAACTAATGATTTAACTATATTTTAAAATGGTTAAATTAACTGCCCAAAGGTCCAAATTCGCAGTGCTTTATTAAAAATCTGTAGTTAACTGCCGATTCTGAGTTATCTACGCACTGTGAATTTGGCCTTAGGTGTTTAGAATTCAACAAACAAATTTCAAATTTGTTCTACGCCCCACATCACACTGTTCTGAATTAGTTAAAAGTTCACTAAAACGTACGACAAAAATTTAAAATGCAACTTGGTTCGTTATCACCTACTACGTAACCAACATCCAGTTTCACCAAAATCATATCAGCCTNTTAACTGCCCAAAGGTCCAAATTCGCAGTGCTTTATTAAAAATCTGTAGTTAACTGCCGATTCTGAGTTATCTACGCACTGTGAATTTGGCCTTAGGTGTTTAGAATTCAACAAACAAATTTCAAATTTGTTCTACGCCCCACATCACACTGTTCTGAATTAGTTAAAAGTTCACTAAAACGTACGACAAAAATTTAAAATGCAACTTGGTTCGTTATCACCTACGTAACCAAAATCCATTTTCACCAAAATCGTATCAGCCTTTTTTTGCGAAATATTGACGTTCAAGAATTATAAAAATTTCACAACAAATTTATGTTCTCATATTTTTTTTTAATTCGTTGGGTATAATTAAGATAACAGTTATAAGTAACTATCTGAACAGCCCTTGGCTCTTTAACACATAATTCTTTTGCAGAGAAATCGTTAATAATGTATTTCTTGTTTGAATGTATTTTTAATAAATATTGTTAGCGTTTCAATACGTTCTGATTTAATAAGTAATTGTGTAATACAATCCGGACTGAAAGTGTGTGTAGGCAAGTTGAGTTTTATTTACAAATATACAATACACTATGTCGTATTACCTAAGTCACAAAGAAAACAGAAAAAAAGTATCTGCACCATGTGGAAGAAAAATACTGTTGGGAAAAAAGAAAGTCGAATTTGTTCAATTGACTGAAAAATGCTTTGATCTCAGGGGCGCACCCAGGAATATATTTTGGGAGGGGTTTATACTTCTATAGATATATCACCAGAAAATACTGAAAATTCAGATTATATGCTCTTAAAGTACATTTATGCAAGTTTTATGTACAGTATGTAATAAATAAATACAATTTTTAAAGTTTCATAAATTGCACTTTTTTATATAAAATTAACTAAGAACTAAAAAATATTTAACCGACTTAAAAAAAGGGGGAGGTTATCAATTCGTAGGATTTTTTTCATTTTATATATGCTATCGCATAACTTTGGACCACGTGAACTTATTTCTATAATTCTTTTTTGATCGGAAAGATGGCACCTCGCGGGTCGTCCCGTAATTTGGTTTATATCCGATCATAGGATCATGAAAAAATTAACGGTACTCTTAAATTTGTATATGAGAATTGTAAATAATTTGTAAATAAAACTCAACTTGCCTACACACACTTTCAGTCCCGGAATGTGTTATACAATTACCTATTAAATCAGAACGTATTGAAACGCTAACAATATTTATTAAAAATGAATCAAAACAAGAAGTACATTATTAAAGATTTTTCTGCAAAAGAATTATGTGGTAAAGAGCCAAGGGCTGTTCAGATAGTTACTTATAACTGTTATCTTAATTATATAATTTTGCGATTCTTGAATGTCAATATTTCGCAAAAATAAGCTGATACGATTTTAGTGAAAATAGATTTCGGTTACGTAAGTGATAACGAACAAAGTTGCATTTTCAATTTCCGTCGTACGTTTTAGTTAACTTTTAACTAATTCAGGAACAGTGTGACATATGGTAAGTAAAAGTTAAAAAGCAGTATTTAAGTTGATTAACATGGTGTGCAAATTTGCATACATTAAGAGAGGAAACTGGTTACCTTTTTTAATATGCTTAAATTTAAACAAAAATTTTTTAGAGTGTAGTTAATTATATTGCAAGTTTTGTTTGATATGGAGGGAAAATTAGTCGAGTTGGTACGAAATTATCCAGAATCATATAATTTGGTAATAATTGCCAATTAAACATTAGTAAAATAAGTCTACTTGGTTTCAACGGGCTTCATTTTACTGAAAGTACTGGACGTCATGCTACGGATGTGTGTGGATTGGCATCACTGATCGATGCTGATTGGCAATGATATCGAACTGATACGGCACTGATTTGTGAACATAGATCTTAACTTTTATTATTATTACCAATCGATTACAACACATTATATGTACATGCATACGTACTAGGGTTACTATGGCCAGCCAGATGAATTATGGATACTAATAAAGGCAAAATTCCTCCCCTGAAGAGGTTTTCCCGTTTGACTTTCAATACGGTTTCTCCTTAACTTTGATGCAAAAATTACTCATGAGGCGTCGCGAAGCTTGCCTTCGAGCTCCAGCTAGTCTGTTTATAAAATAGTTTTGTACTCACCTCAAAAGTCCCACGATGTTGGCGCCATTGTACGGAGATGAACTGTGGGGAGTTTTAGAACAAGCATACATATATATATATATCAGTGTGCGAACCCATTTTTATTTTAGTGTGGTAGAATCGACAAAAAAATATGGTAGATTTTCCAATTCATATCTTTATTGCACACCGTCGTCAAAAGAGGCACAACTCAAAAATTATATCGGGAAATATAAGCTAGTGGATCGTACATATTCAACGCAATTGATGCAAAAACAAGTATAACATTAGTTTTCTAGTTAGAGAATATAATCATGAAGAAAAAAGTATTTTTATTAATTTAAGAAAAATTCTACAAATTGATTTATGCAAGAAAATCTACCAAATTATTTTTCCATTGCATAATACTTTAGCAAATATAAATATGCGGATTTTTGAAATATTAGCCGTCATCGATTCGCCAACAGTTAGCGAGTGGCGAAACGAACGTTCAACTGGCATAAATATATTAGATTGGAAGTACTGAAAAAGAGCTGTCACAAATGGCATATGTTGGGAAGCACTTAATGAATTGCTTGGTAGCACTGAATTATTTGACAGTTCATAAAGTAAACAAAACCATATTTTATGTGTATACATACAAGGAGAATATTAGTTTCAGAAAATTGAGCAGAATTGGACAACGAGCGACTAGATTTGGTAAGAAAGTGCTCTTTTTTGTAATTATCATGTATTTAGTCAAAAATAAGGAGGAAGAGCTCATGAGCGGGAAAGCTGGTGTATTGGCGATGTTAAACAGCTTGCCTTCGAGCTCCAGCTCGGAATCTTCCTCTTGAATCAGAACGGAAAGAAAGGAGCAAATGTGAGAACTTTTGTGAAGTCATTGAAGGTTACAACGAAAGTGAATTCAAAGCCCACATGAGACTACGGCGTTCAACTGTAGAGTTTTTAATCGGTACATTGTGGACATATTTAAGTTTTGTTGTTCATGAAATAACCATTAATGTAAACTGTCTTTTTTAGAGAAATATGCAAGCACAGCCGAGCGTAGAATGAACTATGGTAGAAGAGAAAGTGTTCCAAAGAAAAAGGTGTTTATTTATATATGGTTTATAAGCAATACCGTCACATTTCGACAGCTTGCAAATTTGTTTGGAGTGTCTTCGTCAACCGCTTGGGCTGTTGTTAAAAGTGTGTCGGCTTATAACAATTGGCCACGAATATATAAAGTGGCCGCAAAGTACTGCAGCATAGGATGCAAAAAGAAAATTTGAGGCAAAGAGTGGTTTGTCGGGAGAAATCGGTGCCATAGACTGCACTCACATTCGTATTAAAGCTCCAGAAGAAAATAAAGAAAATTACTTCGATAGAAAGCACACGTATAGCCTAGTTCTTCAAGCAGTAGTGGATGCAGATAAAAGATTCACCGATGTAACTTGTGGTGAGCCTGGTTTACTTCATGACAGTAGAGTTCTTCGTAGGTCAAATCTTTTTGCTACAGCGCAGTCTGAACCTGAAATTTTGTTTCCGAATGACTCATTCATTTTGGGTGATTCGGCTTACCCCATTGGTTGGTACCACCATTTAAGGACTACGGCAATTTGAGTGAATCGCAAAGAAACTTCAACAATTTACACTCTTCTACTCAAATAGTTGTGGAAAACGCTTTCAGCTTATTAAAAACTCGCTTTAGAAGGTTACTACAATTTACTGAGCAAACAAATTTATGTTTTGTGGTCAATATAATTGTTAGTGCGTGTATTCTCCACAATATGTGTATAATATTTGATGATTTAAATATTGGATTTGTTCAGAACGAAATGTCGGAATACAATTTGCAAGATGAACCTATTGAAGACAATTATCATACAAATGGGAATAGACCACGATTGAGAGAAATAGAGGTTGCGCCAATCACGGTACCGTTATTCCTCTCTCAGTGAATTTGACAGAATCGTTGTTTGTATGACGTCACACTTGTGCAAATTGTTTACGTTTTCCTTGCAACTTTTTTTCTTCTTCCATTCTTGCTTACGTTTGGGCATTTCTCTCTCGCAATTGCACCAGTGTGACGTCACGCAAAATTTATTCTCAAAAATCCTCTCTGATAGGCGCAATCTTGTATTCTATCATTCTTGGGAATAGACAAGATTTATTGTTCGAATATTTGCAGGAGCATAATTTGATTTAAGAAAAAATACCCAACATTTTCCGTCTTAAATTTAATCAAAAATCCATTTTATTAAGTTAAATAAAAGAAAAATATCACATTTATTGGAAAAAATACTTAAGCTAAATAAAACTCCAAATGCAAAATTAAATTAATCTAAAAAAATTATTTGTTTAAATTTTTAAGTAGTTCCAGTTTTTTTCATTTCTACTTCTCTCATCATTTCCACTACCGAATCGTGGAATCTTTTCTTCTCCTCTAACTTCCTTTCTTTTAATTTAAGTTTTTCCTCGTAATATCTTTCTCGAGCTGTTTTCCTGCGACGTTCTGCTTCTTGGGATGGTGGTTGTTGAGATGATTCGGGATGTGGGGATGTAGGTGGGGACGGCGATGCAGCCGGTTGTGGGGATATTGGTTGCGGACGTAGTTCTGCGTACAGGGATGCTTCTGGAAGGTGGGATGTTGTTGGGTGTTGAGATGCTGGTGGAATTGGAGATGTTGTTGGGTACGCAGATAGTGATGATGCTGTATGTGAAACTGCTGGACGTTGGGACGGTACTAGGGGTAGGGATCTTGCTGGGTGTGCTGATGCTGCTGGACTTGGGGGTGGTGCTAGCAGAAGGGATCTTGATGGCTGTGCTGTTGGACGGTGGGGTGGTGCTCGTTGTGCGGATCTTGATGCCTGTGAAAGTGCTGTTGGACGGTGGAGCAGTGTTGGCTGTGAAGGTGCTTTTGGACGGTGGGGTAGTGCGGGCTGTGAAAATGCTGTTGGAGGGTGGGGTAGTGATGGTTGTGGGGATCTTGCTGGCTGTGAAAGTCCTGTCGGACGTGGGGGTAGTGCTGATCTGCTAGTTGAGGTGGTGGTGGCGTTCCAAGTGGTTGTGCTCGGAAACGACCCATATTAAGCGTGTGGTTATTGGAAAGCAGCACACTGTTTCCGAAAATCTCCTCCATATCATCCATGTACGGAGAAATGCGGCACCGGTTCTACTTGCGTTGTCTTTTGCACACTTGTATGCATCTTTCCTTCTAAGGCTACTGGGGTCGTCGATGGATCCAAGATAATTTTTTTTTGTTTACATTTGAATAATCGAAAATTACACTTCAAACTTACGGTGAAACCTTGTGCCACCATGTCTTCCAGGACGTGAGCATAAGCATTTCGCTTTTTTCTCGCATGGAGGAACTCCTCCTTTCTAGCCAAGTAGCATTTCAGCAATCCCTTAATTTCTACAACCGTCCATACCTTCCGTTTTCTGCAAAACAATTTTATTAGTTTGTGGTAATAAATATTTAAAAATCCACAATTAGTTACTTACGATTTGTCCTGCGTTGCCATTTTTATTCAAATATTCTGTTTGTATAACAATTTTTCGTTTGTAACGCTTGACATTTCACATTTCAGCTATTCACAATAGCAAAACTCGTCTAATATCCTCGGAAAAACTTGGAAACATTGAGTCCAGCGAGAAGATGGCGAATTAATGAGGTATAACCAAACTCGCTATCGTCCATATTTGCTAGCTAGCTTTGTTGTTGCTTTCACATGCAAATTTTTCGTTAAGCCACCGGAACTCAAACATAGCGAGCAGAGAAGTGGCGAATCGATGACGGCTATTAAAAAGTTAAGGCACAGATATACTTAAAGCAAAATTTATGATGTACCTTTTTAAAAATTTGTTGATTAATTTGTATATTTCGTATTAGAATTGCGTTGAAATTTTAGAGTTATGTAAAAATTGTAAACACATGTTCTGCCTAAAAATTTGGTAGATTTTAAGCCTTGTGTGGTAGATGTGTTAAACACCCAGATTTTAAAAAATATATGGTAGGGGTTTGCACACTGATGTACATACATGAATGAACAGCTGAGGTGTTGACACCAGTGCTGCTTGACTACTTAGTTACTCGCTCACGATTGCGGGCGTTGAGCGGGTAATCTAGCGCAAACGAAAACCTCGACAAAGTCGCAAAAATTCGGCCGTAATATTTAAACAACAAAACAAAATATTTAAGATGCGTGTAAATGCATATATCAGAATTTAACTAAAATACCAGCTATTGTATTACAAAAAAATAAAAGCTATGAAAAAAAGTGTGGAAAGAAAATGATTACGCCCAAACTAAAGAGGCTAATTCCTATCAAACAGTACTGAATGTAATATGCATTGGCATATACCTATATTTAACATTAGCAAATTTACCGATTAAATTGTATGTGCAGTGAGTTTTATTGGAACAGCTGACTACAGCGATTTATGTACATATGTATGTATGTATATCAGCACTGTTGTAAGCCTATGTTAACATTTACATAGGTATGCATAGGTGCTGGCGGCTTCCTTGCGCAAACGTATGTATGTACATATGCTGTTGGGTCGCTGCCACAAATTGTTGCTTCGCCTAATTACTGGTGCTCGATGTCCATTGGCGTAACGGATATTTGCAATAATCGGGCTGTTAATGTACGGTCGGATCGCGGCCGAAACTGGCCAGTGGTGTGCCTTTTAATAGGTGGTGTGTCGCTTAGCTCCTTTTTCCTGGCGAGGTCCTTTTGCACAGCTGTGCTGGCGACCTGAAAATTTAAAAGAAATTCAATGAGTTTTACCTTGCCGTCTATTCCCAATCCGCATTTGGCTTCTATTTTTCCCTTGTTGCTTCTAAATATTCAAGTCCACTTACCTCGGATTCCGATAAGTGGAGTTGAAAACGGTTCCCGGTAATTTCTCCGTACGGGTCACCAAAAAATCACCGTTTCTTTCCTCAGTTAACACTTATATGTATGAATATTTATAACCTCACACGATCTTATTCGCGACACCTTTTACTGCACCGTAACTTTAACTTCTCGGACTTTCTTAGTGCCATTTTATTGGGTACGACATGGCCGAGGATGTCACTCATGCCTCACCTACTCCATCTCCGATCGCCCGATTTAATCACTCATCTTTCTAAACTTTCCAAACCTATACATACACGTACCCGTAACTGCTTTACCAAACCGCCAGGTTAGCAAGGTTTCGTACCTTACCCTGCCTGCTGTTTTATACTAGGTTTACATATAAGTAGATTATCCTCATTTTCGAGCTTAACTCCCTAATTTGTAATTAGAAAAAAGAGATTAGCCATACAAAATGCGTCCCTTGTTAATCTGTAATTATAAATAGTCTGTTCCAATAGCAGTCCGGTTTACAGGATTTAGTCAGAACTTACAGGAAGTCGTTCCTATTGACATAAAACCTGTAAGTGGGAACACTTTTGAGAGAGTAACTGAGCGACTGTTCCTAGGCAGAAGTTACAGGATTTAGTCCGGAGTTTTTTTTTCCTGTAAGTTCATGAAAAGTGTCAAACGATCAGCTGATTTGCATGTGCAAACAAAAACAGAAAGCTGTGAAAGCAAAGAAACTTATATTCGTAAAAAAAATTTAAGTAAACAACGAAATATTTGAATTTGTATAGATTTTAATAAATAGTGATATTTCAGCGAAATCAGTGTTGTACCAATGANAACAAAAACAGAAAGCTGTGAAAGCAAAGAAACTTATATTCGTAAAAAAAGTTTAAGTAAACAACGAAATATTTGAATTTGTATAGATTTTAATAAATAGTGATATTTCAGCGAAATCAGTGTTGTACCAATGGCATGTAAACAAACTGACTTACGTTTCTGCAGGAAATAGTGCTTGTTGCGTTCCCGTGCACTTCTGCATCTGTTTTCCTTTTACTCTCACTTGAGAGAGTAAAATTGCAGTTTGACAGTTCCACAGGTTTTAGTCCGAAGTTCAAAGGAACAGACTAAAAATAGTCTCAGATTGAACCGATAACTTTTCGGTGTCCAATCTGCTTTTATCGATTTTTTTTCGCGAAGAAGAGGAGAAATGCCAAATGTAAAAGTGAACAAGAATGAACGCTAGCAAGAAAAATAGGTTTTTAAAGGTATTTTTAATAAAATATTAAGTTAAAACATACTCATTTAAATTGCTTTATATAGCAGAAAGAAGAAGAGAAGAAACATAATCTTTCCTTGAGATGTGAGAATAACAAGCACAAACAATTTTACGGCTAATAATCTGAGATTTGCCTGTGTAAACGGGGTGATTAAAAAACGAGCTTTGATTGAGATAATATATATATGTGAACATATTTTTAGCTTTAAAAGGGAGGCTACTTTCACTTCCTTTTACCCACGCACTCAAACATACGCACATACACACATTCAATCACACCTACCAAGCAACAGCTTAGCAGATGAAAACAGATATTTTCTGGCTGAAATGCGACAATCATATGACCGCTTAAAAAGATCAACTTTTTAATATACAACGCTTTTATAAATGGACTAAAAAGTAGAAAATAATATTTCTCAGTCCCACAGAATTTGTTTTGATAACTTCTGATTTTGAAATTATAGCAAAAGTCATAAACAATTAATGACATTGAAAACGAAAAACGTGGAGCGCATGCAGTACAAAGCATTCGATTTCATTGACAATAGTCAAACTACATAACATTATACAGCGAAAGTACAAATTTGAGATCGATTTTAAGCGGTCGTTATTCATATGCCCACATACATACATATGGGTGTTTCCATGAAAATGTCAACCAGGACTGAAAAAATAAAAACAACTGAAAAGGGTTTTTAAGACGAATTAATAAGAGAAAAATACTCGAATTTTTATATTATAGAAGTATTTCAGCTTATTGGAATTTTAAAACTCAAAAATGGAAGAGTAAAACTGAATGTCTCTTCGACTCAGTTTTCTCTAATGAAATGAACTATTTTCTCTTTCCTATTAACTAAATTAAGAGATTTGAGGACTGAGAAGTATTATTTTCTACTTTTGTAATGTC
>NW_016158502.1:85663-101630 GCF_001687245.7 Rhagoletis zephyria | reverse complement strand
GGGTTCGACAAATTTCGATAACTCAAAAATGTAAAAACTTTGGATACCTTTATAAATTTTTACTTTTGACATCTCCACATTTTTCGAAAACTATCTAAACATTTTGATAACTCGTTACACTCTGTTAAGACGATCAAATTCGATAAGCAGTGATAAATCGATAAGCTTATATAACCTTGAAATTTCGATAAATCGATCTATTTTCGAAATTCCATAAACTTCGCTTCGTTGAACCACCAATTTCAGTAGATCAATAATTATCGATAACTCTGTAAGTTGAAAGAACTCCTTGCATTAACACCTCGATAAAATTCGGTAAGTCTATAAATAATAATAATTCAATAAAGATCGATAACTTGATACATTTTTTTAACTTGACAAATTCGATACGTAGCGATAACTTAATAAGCATGGATAAATTTCGGTAATTATAAACTTCGATGATTCGATAAATTTCAGTAACCTTTATGGCTAATTTTATTTCGATTCCTATCGGAAAATTTCAACACTGTTAACCTAATTCTTATGTATTTCTCATTGTCTCAATTTTCGTTTTTATCTTCACCTTTGCCTTTTTTTGTCTACATCGTTCACTTGTTTTTTCATCTTCATATTTATCTTTATTTCCACGTTTAATTTCAAATACGAAGTAAAACAAATGCGAAACAGCTTAAATTGAACAGGTTGCAAAAACAACCATACACAAATATGGAAATTTTTAAACGACGATTTTCAACCAATTTCGAAATCGAATTTCACAGTTATCGAAATTGGTCGAGTTAACGAATTTTGTTGAGTTATCGAATTTTAGTGTTCTTGAAATTCATCGAACTATCGATATGTATCAAATCATTGAAATTTATCGATAAACTTGAATGTATCGGGTCAATTCTAAGTCCTGCCGAAGCCCTCCAAAGACCTTCTCAGATAAAAAAAAATGTAGTTGCGTTTTAGCAGAAGATTTTCCGGTTAGTTAATTTGTACCGTATAAGTTTTGCTACGTGTTAAGTTAGAAAACCTCTCCAAGGCTTCTAAAACTTGAAAAACTGTCGAATTTCGACAGTAACAGGCACTCTAGTGTCAATAATTGTTTATAATGACTTTTGCTAAAATTTCAAAATCAAAGGTTATCAAAACAAATATTGTGGGACTGAGAAATATTATTTTCTACTTTTTAGCCCATTTATAAAAGCGTTGTATATTAAAAAGTTTGTTTTTATTTTATTTATTTTCTACTTTTTAGTCTTGTATGTACAAAATTTTGCAATAGATATTAAAATAATTCAACTTGCAGCGAAAGAGAACATTATAAACAATTTATGAGATTGAAAACGAAAAAAGTGGAGCGCATGCAATACAAAGCGTTAGATTTAATTGACAATATTCAAACTACATACATAACATAGACCTACAATTTCTACAGCGAAAGTACAAATTTGAGATCAATTTTAATCGTTATTAATATACCCACATACATACATGTATTACACTTCAATTTCAAATCAGGCCTATTACATGCGCCCCACGCTTTTCATTTTCCATCTCATAAATTGTTTATAATGACTTTTGCTAAAATTTCAAAGGTTATCTAAACAAGTTCTATGGGACTGAGAAATATTATTTTCAAATTTTAGTCCATTTATAAAACGTGGTACATTAAAAAGTTTTTTTTGATTTTATTTATTTTCTACTTTTTAGTCTTGTCTGTATAAAATTTTGCAATAGGTACTAACTAAAATAATTCATCTTGCAATGAAAAGAGAACAGAAGACTATGCAAACAAAATGTGNTCGTTATTAATATACCCACATACATACATGTATTACACTTCAATTTCAAATCAGGCCTATTACATGCGCCCCACGCTTTTCATTTTCCATCTCATAAATTGTTTATAATGACTTTTGCTAAAATTTCAAAGGTTATCTAAACAAGTTCTATGGGACTGAGAAATATTATTTTCAAATTTTAGTCCATTTATAAAACGTGGTACATTAAAAAGTTTTTTTTGATTTTATTTATTTTCTACTTTTTAGTCTTGTCTGTATAAAATTTTGCAATAGGTACTAACTAAAATAATTCATCTTGCAATGAAAAGAGAACAGAAGACTATGCAAACAAAATGTGGTTTGCTCACATTTAGTATATGCCTACATATGTACATAGATACATATAGCAGCAATTAATTTCATTTAAAGAAATGGCGTGTCGTCCATTTCCGCTGTAGCGTAGGTAGTGCATATTTTTGACTTCTTCTGGCGAGGCGACATCTATCTCTAGAGTTTTTCTAATTGTATGTCTTTGATATGATACCTACCACGAGGTTGATATCTAGACTAGGTTTGCCATAAATACCTTTGCTATATTTATAGTCAGGGAACTGATTTTATGGAAATTGCCTTTTTTTCTGCTAAAGAGATAGAGTATATTCGATTAAGAATGTCCACGACTTAGCTTTCCCTGATTCCATATATACACATTTGATGTTGCCTCTTTTTTGCCTTTTTTAAGATAATTGCTTTTTTTTTACCTTTTCTATCTTTAAAAAAGCGATTATAGCATTTGCAATTTTTTTTTTTTTGGCCGGGACCTCTTGCCAAATTGGTGCTGGAAAAATTCAAAGCCGTTTTCTCAGCTAACGTAGGAATTGTAAAGAGCGAGGAAAACGCCCTTATTCCTGATAATATGAACGTTTCACTCGTTCCATATTTAAATTGTATCAACTTACGTCGAGCGCACTTTTAGTACATTCAAGGCTTTTCTTCGCGAAAATCTAATGAAAATGCTGCCAGAAAACTTCAAAATGCATCTTGTGGTTCAATGTTACTACAACTATACAGATTAAAGTTTTATGAGTTAGAAACTCGAAAGGATAAGAAAGGAACTCTTGCCAAATTAGTGTTGGAAAACTTCAAAGCCGTTTTCTCAGCTAACGTAGAAATTGTAAAGAGCGAGGAAAACGCCCTTATTCCTGATAATATGAACATTTCACTCGTTCCATATTTAACTTGTATCAACTTACGTCGAGCGCACTTTTAGTACATTCAAGGCTTTTCTTCGCGAAAATCGAATGAAAATGCTGCCAGAAAACTTCAAAATGCATCTTGTGGTTCAATGTTACTACAACTATACAGATTAAAGTTTTATGAGTTAGAAACTCGAAAGGATAAAATAGTCAAAGATTCAAAGTACAAATTTTTCATATAATGAAACTAGTTCATAGTTTTTCTCTTTTTACTTGTAATATAAACATTTCTAAAATAAATGTATTTTTTGATTGTTCTTTGTATTTTCTGTCTTTTTTTTAGTGCCTTATTTTTCNCTTGTAATATAAACATTTCAATATAAAAATACAATCGCCGTTCGGAGTTGGCGTAAAACTGTAGGTCCCTCCGCTTTGTGTGACAACATCAAGGCACACGCCACAAATCGGAGGAGAAGCTCGGCCAAACACTAACATATGTGTAAGCGCCAATCTATTATTATTATTATTATAAACATTTCTAAAATAAATGTATTTTTTGGTTGTTCTTTGTATTTTCTGTCTTTTTTTTTAGTGCCTTATTTTTCTTTTTTGCAATACCTTGTGCCTTTTCCTGCTTTTCGCTATTTTGTTTTCCCTTTTTTGCAATACCTAGTGCCTTTTCCTGCCTCTTTCGCTATTTTATTTTGCCTTTTCCAGCCTATTTCGTTATTTTATTTTACCTTTTTTATAGGTTTTTAGGTCCTAAAAATCCGTTCCCTGTTTATCGTATATGGTGGTCTGGACATACAACATTGCAAGTTGATAAAAGCGTTGTAATAAAATAATAAGAAAAGCTCAGCTTTGGCGCAACACATACAAAATAGTGGTCACACAGCTGCTTTAGCCAATGTCAGAATATTAGACAATATTACAAAAAAGAGAACAATTAACAAGAATGTATGCTATTTAGAATGACGAGACCATGAGTTAATGTTTTGATGTAAATTTTTCAATACTTCTCAATAATTTTAATNGGTCTGGACATACAACATTGCAAGTTGATAAAAGCGTTGTAATAAAATAATAAGAAAAGCTCAGCTTTGGCGCAACACATACAAAATAGTGGTCACACAGCTGCTTTAGCCAATGTCAGAATATTAGACAATATTACAAAAAAGAGAACAATTAACAAGAATGTATGCTATTGAGAATGACGAGACCATGAGTTAATGTTTTGATGTAAATTTTTCAATACTTCTCAATAATTTTAATTTTTTTTTAATTTTTCAAATGTTTTTAATTGTTTAGTGTATAAAAGTCTTAACCATAAGTAAGTGCCACAAGTAAAATCAAAAACCTGTGATTGTCTCTTTGTGTTTGTATCTTCAGTTGTTGTTTTTTCAAATATTTAACTTAATTTTTGTAATTATGTATATACATATATGAATATTTTTCGATAATGTTGTTCTTTGTTTCTTGTTGATATTTATGTGAATAAAGATTCGCCCCTGAAGATGCTAAGGGGTTTACCGATACGTTGGGCAAAACGTGAAGAAAGAAATGTTCTTTTTTTTGCACACGAAAATAATCGATTAACTAGCCTACAACAACAAAAATAATATATATTAAACATCTGCGCAATTCCATTAAAACGGCCTAACAAGACCTCCGATCGCCGCGCAAATTCTTTCCCTAACAATATAACCAGTAAACAACCTTCGGTAAATTTGACGACTGCCTTCCTCGGGAATGAATATGCCAGGGATGAAATTATTGGTACACACGCCTTCTATGCACCCAGGGTTGCTTTTGAGAAGCAAAAAATAACTCCAAATTNAATATGCCAGGGATGAAATTATTGGTACACACGCCTTCTATGCACCCAGGTTTGCTTTTGAGAAGCAAAAAATAACTCCAAATTGTTTCAAAAAGTATAGTGCAAAACTAAATTTATTGGATAATTCCACATAAAATGGTATACATAAATGACTCATTTTCTAAACGATTTAAATAAAACGCATTTCATAACCTTTTTTGTGCAAACGGCATGTGCCAATTAATAGAAAAGTACTACGGATTGTACATTTTAGTTAACTATGAGGTGAATGAAAATTTTCAACCCGGCCTGACGGTTTTGAAGTATTTTTTTGTTCTAATGTATTACCAAGGCGAATTTATATAAGGTGGTGTTACTAGCTCAGCTGATTTTGTGTATGTGTTTCGCCGCACGGCTTCTGATATCAAATTGAAAAATTTTGTTTGAATTTCAACACACACTCTTACAGATTTTGACAGCTTATGCCGTCAAAGCAAAAACAAAATACATGTAAATTGTTGTTTTTGTACTCCTGCTATCACCTTATATTAATACGCCTTGGTTATTACTAAGACGTTTAATAAATGTATGGCTTTTAGTTCTAGAAGAATCAAAGTCAGTAAAGACAAATATTTTTTGTATAATTTCTGCATTTTAATTGCTCAGCGCAAAAGCAGTGCACCAGAGCAACTGTCAAAAATTCCCAGAAGTAAAAAGTTACGAATTGGCACAGCAGAAATGTAAAATTTTCTGGCCATAATAAAAAGTTTTTTCAACATGGAACTTTTCTACTAATTGACATGAAATTACTATCTCAACGCTCGGAGCGCTACCACTGAGGGTCTTTGCTAACTGATAAAAAAGAGAAAATTTGGAAAGATCAAACTAAAAATTTGAGATTAGGTACTCGTTGTGAATACGCCATAATTTTTACCTAGCTCGTGGGACTACGCAAAATTTTGACAGCTTGCAAGTATGTATACACATTATATTGCTGGCGGTAATAAAGAGTCAGAAGCAAAATGGAGAAAAGAACAAAAAGCTTATGTTAGTTATTATTTATAACCTAAATCAAATTTATTTGCGAATATTTCTTTATTCTATTTATTGAAAGGCAACCACGCGGAAAAGCTTGTGTTAATTATATTGATAACAGAACCTGGCAACTCGCACGTTGTCTAAATTCTCAAGTAACATCAAATCCACAAAAGAATACATTGCTTGTATTACCATCAATACGCCATGTATAAATTTTAACAACACACAAAAATAGAGCTTTCGCACGAGCGATTGTTTGGTTTTTAACACCATTTATACTTTTCTTTCAATAAAATCACGATTTGTCAAATGATTAAATTTATTTATCTAATAATAATGCAGTACACAACCCTGAAATATAAGAAAAAGTCTGCGGAAGGCCATTAAATAGCAGCACACAACCCAGTGCCTTCCTCACGGGTGAATAAAGCTACAACAACAACTCAAAAATGTTGGCTACTGTCTATACTGTGCTTTCCCTCCTTTACTCTCATCGTTCCAGTCAAGTGTGAGTAAGCATAAACCAATTTCTGCGAGCGTAAGTAAACGGTGACAGGTAATAAGATAAACGGAAATAAGGTCAATTGACTGTATTTCCCACCCTGGTGCGAATAGTTTCGCGGCGATCCGCGTTAGCGCGCCACACCGCGCGCACACCACGTCACGCTACGCTGGCACCTCATAACTAAGGTGATTGAAAGATGTCTGCTGTGTTTTGGGGCAACAACTTTTCTGTAGTAAAAAAGCATATAATTTTTGTTTCAAAAGTGTGTGAAAACCAATCAATTATCTTATACGATCTCGGTTCCGATATTATATAATCAATAACTGCTTATAACCGCATTTTGGCACATTGGCTCGTTGAATGTGCCATCTATTAAGTAGTATCGTCATTCTCCTTAGCTGCTTTTAAATGATGTCGTCACAAATTTNAAAAAAGAGAAAATTTGGAAAGATCAAACTAAAAATTTGAGATTAGGTACTCGTTGTGAATACGCCATAATTTTTACCTAGCTCGTGGGACTACGCAAAATTTTGACAGCATGCAAGTATGTATACACATAATATTGCTGGCGGTAATAAAGAGTCAGAAGCAAAATGGAGAAAAGAACAAAAAGCTTATGTTAGTTATTATTTATAACCTAAATCAAATTTATTTGCGAATATTTCTTTATTCTATTTATTGAAAGGCAACCACGCGGAAAAGCTTGTGTTAATTATATTGATAACAGAACCTGGCAACTCGCACGTTGTCTAAATTCTCAAGTAACATCAAATCCACAAAAGAATACATTGCTTGTATTACCATCCATACGCCATGTATAAATTTTAACAACACACAAAAATAGAGCTTTCGCACGAGCGATTGTTTGGTTTTTCAACACCATTTATACTTTTCTTTCAATAAAATCACGATTTGTCAAATGATTAAATTTATTTATCTAATAATAATGCAGTACACAACCCTGAAATATAAGAAAAAGTCTGCGGAAGGCCATTAAATAGCAGCACACAACCCAGTGCCTTCCTCACGGGTGAATAAAGCTACAACAACAACTCAAAAATGTTGGCTACTGTCTATACTGTGCTTTCCCTCCTTTACTCTCATCGTTCCAGTCAAGTGTGAGTAAGCATAAACCAATTTCTGCGAGCGTAAGTAAACGGTGACAGGTAATAAGATAAACGGAAATAAGGTCAATTGACTGTATTTCCCACCCTGGTGTGAATAGTTTCGCGGCGATCCGCGTTAGCGCGCCACACCGCGCGCACACCACGTCACGCTACGCTGGCACCTCATAACTAAGGTGATTGAAAGATGTCTGCTGTGTTTTGGGGCAACAACTTTTCTGTAGTAAAAAAGCATATAATTTTTGTTTCAAAAGTGTGTGAAAACCAATCAATTATCTTATACGATCTCGGTTCCGATATTATATAATCAATAACTGCTTATAACCGCATTTTGGCACATTGGCTCGTTGAATGTGCCATCTATTAAGTAGTATCGTCATTCTCCTTAGCTGCTTTTAAATGATGTCGTCACAAATTTCTGACGGAGACATGAATACAGTGTAATAAAATTCTTTTTCTATAATTGTTTCCTTATAGAAAGGTTAGTTTCTTTTCCACCTTAGACATTCCGAGTTCGTTCAAAATATGCTAATTTAAAACACAGAATTCTTTCATCAATTTAAAACACATAATTCTTTCAGTGTTCCTCTGGGGTTCTTGGACATGGGCTGTTTCATCAATTTAATAGTGTTCGCTTTATTTTTGTGGAAACGAAACATGTTTTGCAAGTTATGGATCATTTCTACACTCTTTCTTCAAATATTTCTCGTATTCCAGCTGTGCGCAGGCGTTTAGTTTTTTGCATCGTGTTTTTACATATTCAGAATTTAAATTTTTTAATAAAATCAATTGGTGGTAGTTCATGATTGTGTGTGGATTAATATCACAACACTGAGGGTTTGACAATAACCTTTTTCATCTATTAAAAAACAACAATTACGGGACAATGTTTATGGTAAGAACAACATTTTTTTCTATGAATCGACATACTTTAAGCATTGTTGACGCTATTTCCATTTGAATGAGGAAATAGCGTCAATGACTTTATTTCCAAATTTTTGTTGACTTTATTTCGCTTTTGAAAAGGTAATAATGTCAATTGTCTTTATTTCGCACCAGGGTAGGAACTAAAGTCAATTGACCTTATTTCCATTGACCTTATTACCTGTCACCAAGTAAACTACCGATCAATAGCAAGACGCGTAGAGTATTTACTTTGTCTTCGCAACTACTGTGCGTAAAAGATATTTGCAATTAGTGTACTCTACTGGTAGTGCATGAGTATTTTCGAAGAAAACATACATCTGTTATCTGAATAAAACTAAGGACGGTGTGTAGTGGAGCGATGAAGAGAGCGACGAACAAAACGTA
The DNA here is from genome assembly GCF_001687245.7 of Rhagoletis zephyria. Classification (NCBI taxonomy): domain Eukaryota; kingdom Metazoa; phylum Arthropoda; class Insecta; order Diptera; family Tephritidae; genus Rhagoletis; species Rhagoletis zephyria. The sequence continues at coordinate 92,871 of NW_016158502.1, read as the reverse complement.
CTTTCAACTAAAATGCTGATATACATACATAAGTACATATGTATTTATGTGCTAAGATATGTACATATGTGCATAGATACGTATTAAAGGGTTGCAAGAATCAACTCTTGTTATGAATGAACCATAGAATTCATGAATTCATCTCATAACTAGAGTCTAGCGCCGCTGTTGGGTTGAAACTAGTCTTGTGTTTCACTAGCAGGTAAGCTTCCCAGTAGAAATCGATTGTATGCATTCTTGAAGGATGCTTGCTATATGAGTGAATTGGTGTGAACAATTCATGCGTAGTCATGAATTACCACGAATAAATTCAAATTCCAGCGAATGTACTTTGTCGTTGTTTTAAGTACATTTCTTGATAAATTTGCAGTGGAATTTTTGTAATATTTTCAGTTTGGTACAAAAATTTTAGTGAACGGACGTGTTATGCGATACTATTTTCAGCACAAACGGGCTTTTACAAGATANTTTGCAAAATCTCATCGGTTCTTTATTTGAAACGTTAGATTGGTCCATGACATTTACTTTAATTTAATTTCATTTAAATGTTGACCGCGGCTGCGTCTTAGGTGGTCCATTCGGAAAGTCCAATTTTGGGCNTATGTCCCCGTATATTAAAATGTATCAGAAATGTAGCGTTTACATATGGGGATCTTGTAAGAATGCTTTAATACTGTTCCATTAATGCATTTTTGTATGTTTGAAACATTAATACAGCCATATGCATACAGCAGTAGTACAAGTGTATGATTAAGGTACGCATACGCTCTAAGAAACCACGCCTGTTAAATGGAAATGAAGTTCATTTATACCGGCATGTATACACAGCAGCAAGCTCATGCCACCAACAGCGATGTCGTATGCATAAAATTTCCACTGGGTTGTTAATTCATCCATAAACAAACGAAACTCACACTCACCCCACTAACCAGTTGTGCCGATCGTTACCCAGTAGAAATTTTATGCACACGACATTGCTGTTGGTGGCATGAGCTTGCTGCTGTGTATACATGCCAGTATTAATGAACGTTCATTTCCATTTAACACGCGTGGTTTCTCAGCGCGTATGCGTACTCTAACCATAAACTTGTACTACTTAGAGGTATAAGCCGCCGAGTCACGCCGCCGCCGCCGCCGATTTTTGTCATTCCTCACGCGCCGCCGCCGAGTTACGAAAATATCGGCGGCGGCGTTCGGCGCCTAAGGAATATTATTATACAAAATGTTCATGATGTATGTACATTGAAATACATCGTTTGAAGGAACTAAATACTACTCGTATAAAAATACAATTTTACGAAATGAAAATTACATTTTAAAAGGATTTTTTTGCATAATTTGGGCCACTGGACAAGAATATGATATCCTTTATTTTTCCAAAAAGAGCGTAACTCAGAAAAAACCTAGGTAACATATTTTTCGATCAAAATCTTTTATTACAGTTAAATTAGAGTCGAATACTGGTAATCTAACGATTTTTATCCGCAGTAGACAACTATTTCCAATACTACAACAATACTACTTTTTTATACACATACTACAACAAGAAGAAAGTTATAACACATCAAAAACTTTAACGCCAATTTCTCAGAAAGCAGTTTTGACAGAAGCAGCTTCTGTTCATCTAACTCATCCCATCTTACTCCCCAATTATGAGAGATAAAACAAAGACAAGTTGATTTTCCTGAGTATTATTTTTTTTTTCAAATATTTTAAACAGACTTTCAACAAAGAGCAAGNGCCGATCGTTACCCAGTAGAAATTTTATGCACACGACATTGCTGTTGGTGGCATGAGCTTGCTGCTGTGTATACATGCCAGTATTAATGAACGTTCATTTCCATTTAACACGCGTGGTTTCTCAGCGCGTATGCGTACTCTAACCATAAACTTGTACTACTTAGAGGTATAAGCCGCCGAGTCACGCCGCCGCCGCCGCCGATTTTTGTCATTCCTCACGCGCCGCCGCCGAGTTACGAAAATATCGGCGGCGGCGTTCGGCGCCTAAGGAATATTATTATACAAAATGTTCATGATGTATGTACATTGAAATACATCGTTTGAAGGAACTAAATACTACTCGTATAAAAATACAATTTTACGAAATGAAAATTACATTTTAAAAGGATTTTTTTGCATAATTTGGGCCACTGGACAAGAATATGATATCCTTTATTTTTCCAAAAAGAGCGTAACTCAGAAAAAACCTAGGTAACATATTTTTCGATCAAAATCTTTTATTACAGTTAAATTAGAGTCGAATACTGGTAATCTAACGATTTTTATCCGCAGTAGACAACTATTTCCAATACTACAACAATACTACTTTTTTATACACATACTACAACAAGAAGAAAGTTATAACACATCAAAAACTTTAACGCCAATTTCTCAGAAAGCAGTTTTGACAGAAGCAGCTTCTGTTCATCTAACTCATCCCATCTTACTCCCCAATTATGAGAGATAAAACAAAGACAAGTTGATTTTCCTGAGTATTATTTTTTTTTTCAAATATTTTAAACAGACTTTCAACAAAGAGCAAGCACTTTTTTTGCTAATTTTTACATTCGTAAGTTATTTTATTCTGGGGTCCCATATACGTATACAAGTACTAGGTGGCTGTGTGAAAATTACGTTAGCATTCCTTAGTAGTGGTCAAACCCCACGAAGGTTACTCCCTCGCATCGTAATGTTTTATACAAAGGGTTAATGTTCCCCCTTTTTGGTAAAAATTAGTTTTATTTTTCATTACATTCGATTCTCCTTAGAAAAATTTGGCGCTTAATATTTTAGTGGAAATTTTAACCATCTATAAGCCATTTTTTAAACAGTTTGTCAAAAAAGCCAGTTCTGGTTCGAGTTGATTGAAAAAAGTAGACCAACCTTGTTTTCAATATATAATCCCCAAAAAATCGCAGAAACCCCGTAATTTAACATAACGGTTGATAAGATCATTGCAAAAATTTATCGATAGCGACATAGCTTACCCCAATAACTTAACTTTTAAAATTTTTTAATTTTTTTAAATTTAAATAGTACGTACGGATTTGTAGACAGCATACCTCAGACCTTCTTCTGTTCGCCCATTCATCAGCGCCAGACACTCAACATTTTAATTCAAGTAGGAAGTAACGTAATTTAAATTTAATAATAATTCAATGAATGAATTAAATAGAATTATAATCTGAATTCGCATGGTGAATGCTTAACGCTGACGAGATGACATGTTAAGATTAGTAGCCTCATGGCTCTTTGGAATCTACCTTATTGGCAGTAGCGCCGGCGTTTCCAGACGCGCCGGCGTCGCCGCCGCCGATTATTTTTGAAGTTGACCACGCCGCCGCCGCAAATCCTGTCGGCGTAAACCTGTAGTACTACTGCTGTATACATATGGCTGTATTAATGTTTCAAACTAGGGATGCTGCGAATGTGGAATTTTAGACATCCGCGGATGCGAATGCGGATGTCAAGTATTTTAAAGAAACAACTTGGGTGAGTAAATTAAATAGGTGATTTAGATAAATAAAAAATGAAAGGTTGATAATTTTTAATAATGTTTTTCTTTTTTATTTAGTACTTGAATTTAAAAATTGGAACATTGTATTTAATAAAAAGTAATGTTGCTGCCTTTTCGGGTTCCAGGGCCGTAAGGCGACAAACTTGAATAACTTAAAACTTGACAAAAATTTTAAATTATTTTCGATTGGCGCTGCACCAGTTGAGAAGATTTTCAGTTATATTTATTTTTTTATTGTGGTAAAATAATTTCTTTTTGAGAATTGCATCGAGGCTACAAATGTCGGATGTATCCTCCTGACTTTCATCTTCACGATCTTTTCCAAAAATGTCTTCATTCTCATTCTTTTGGTTGTTCAGAATTTGTAACGCCATTAACGGTTTTCGACTTTAGCTTTTGGAATTTGTTTTTAATCCTTTCTTCTGGGACTGTTTTGAAAAATTTTTGCTTATAGCGATGTTTCAAGTAGGTCGATATCGCTAGCTTAGAGTGAAAAGTTGCTAGGTCCACTTTCTATGAAAACTCATATTTTGATACAGGAGGCTAGATAAACTAAAAATGCATCGTTACGAAAAGGGTAACGGTCCTTGTTCATGTTTTCTCGTTTATATTGAATGAAAGGAAAATTTGCTAAGTCCAAAAAAAGCTCCGAAAATTCGATAAGGCTAAAATAGTACGAAATCTTTGAATAAAGATCGAATCCCTTTGATTCGCATGGAGTTTTTCTTTGCTTTAATCAGGCAAAATGTTGTATTCAAAGTTTTGCGAAATACTTGAGGAAAATGGCTATAAAAGTTTTTTTCCTTTCCTGTACAATTTTCAAATAGGGAATTAGCAACTTTTCTTTCTAAGCTAGCGATATGGTAAATTAATTATTATTTTCTGGGAATGAAAATTTCTGTTTTGAAAGTCGTGGCTTCCAGCCGAATTAGTTTAAAATCTTGTTATAATGTTTTTTATAATAATGTGAATTATTGGAATCACGGAAAATGAAGGTCTCATATCTGCTTAGTTCCCGGGTGACTTCCTGAAAAGATTCACCTGTAATGAATAGCTTGTAAATAATTCGGTTTTTAATTAGTTGATTTCGACTTTTCCTAGTTGCAGGCAGTCACAATTAATTACTCACCGCTAGCGATTCATCCAGTTTTTTCAACAGACCTTTGGCAAATAATATGTATTCGATAGTTACATAATTCTTACCTAATTACAGGCTGTCTTTTAACGCGCAAATAGTCCATCCTCTTTATAGTTATACGTTGAAAATTTCCGCTGGAAATGCCTATTTGACTTTAAATTACAAAAGAAGGGGGACGTAGGGGGGCAGTTTTAAAGTAGCATCTCCACAGCCAAAAAATACTGGCTACAATTTGTCATTTTGTTTGCCAGATATACCTTTTATCAGTACACTTGCACAATATTCGCATTCGCAAAAGCTCCGCATTGATTATTGCGAATGCGAATGTTAAAATTAATGCGGAAGCTCCGCGGTTGCGAATGCGAATGCGAATATTCGCAAGAACCCTGTTTCAAACATACAAAAATGCATTAATGGAACAGTATTAAAGCATTCTTACAAGATATGTATCCCTATATGTAAGTGCTACTTCTTTAATGATACATTTTAATATACGGGGACATACAAAAAAGTAGCACTTACACATGCAAATGCATGTCTTGTAAAAGCCCGTTTGTGCTGAAAATAGTANAATGGAACAGTATTAAAGCATTCTTACAAGATATGTATCCCTATATGTAAGTGCTACTTCTTTAATGATACATTTTAATATACGGGGACATACAAAAAAGTAGCACTTACACACAACACGTCCGTTCACTAAAATTTTTGTACAAGACTGAAAATATTACAAAAATTCCAGACCAAATTTATCAAGAAATTTACTTAAAACAACGACAACGTACATTCGCTAGAATTTGAATTTATTCGTGGAAATTCATGACTACGCATGAATTGTTCACACTAATTCACTCATATAGCAAGCATTCTTCGTGAATGCATACAACCGACTTCTACTGGGTAAACAGTGGGAGCAATGAGTGGTCGGCACTCATTGTTATGTGGATTCATTGTTCCTCGAATTCTATTAACAGGGATTGGTGCACTCATGGTTTTCAGCTAAGCAAGCAAATAAAGAAGGGAAACACGAACGGGGTTTCCCACCAACATGTTTGCCTGTACATTACGGACCGTAGATGCTTGGTAGATATATTTCAGTAAATATTTGAATTTGTCATTTGGTTTGTGAATTCGGAGATAAAACAAAGTTGAATTTTTTTCAAGCTATTTGTTTCAATACACACATTTTATACCAGAGCGCACTTGTTATCAGATACATTTCCTCAAAAATAATGGATGTAAGTGATTGACAGCAAATATCAGTGCATTTTTCATTAACAATTGCCATATTGTAATACATTGTACACCTGTGTTTCGACATATGCTTACAAAAACAGGTAACATTAGATGAATCTCTAACGTCAAGCAGCTCAATTCCTGAACTGAGGCAACAATTTAATGAAATTAAGGATAAGATTGTAAAAAAGCGAGTACACAATTGTCATTGAAACTGAAAAAAGCAAGGTTTGGGAAATTTTTGGCAAGGTTGAAAATAGTGGCAGTGTGATTAGAGATGTGGCATGCAAAAGTTGTAACAGCGTTTGCAAATTTACGAATAGCACGTCAAATCTTGTGAAACATAAAGGTTGTAAAAACTTAAAGAACCGTTCGGAAGATGAGCCAAAGATACAAGTTGACCATAACACAAAAAAAATGTTATTGATAAATTTACCAAATGGGTCATAAAAAATTGCAAACCATTTAAAATGGTGGAAGACGCAGGCTTGATCGAATATACGGACCTAATGCTTTCAATTGGAGCTAGGTATGGGCCGAACGTAGATATTCATCAGTTATTACCCCATCCAACAACTGTGTCAAGAAATATAGACAATCTATATGATATAGCGCATGATTCCTTAAAAATGGAACTAAACACATAGTTTACCATAAGTCTATGTGCTGTAAGAGACACAAGTCTCACTTGCATAAAATAAACATATAAAAATAAATGAAAAAATAAAGGATCTCAGTGCATATGGACTTATATCCGATTTATGGACCGACAATTATTTAAATCAGTCGTTTTTGTCCCTGACTTTTCATTATATTAAAAGCGGAAAAATTGGCATGAAGCTGCTTGCTTTTCGATCAATGGATTTTGAATCTTGTAGCAGTAAGTATTTGCTCAAAAGGTATATGCATATATGTATGTATGTACATTAGACTGCATCACCAAAAAAAAAGTTGCGATTTTTCCGCCGGGATTACAAATTTTATTATATTTTAAGACGTCCACCAAAATATTTCGGGAAAATCTTAAGATTTAAGCGAGCTGGACCAGTTTGAAAATACCTCCAAAAATGAAGTTTTTTATGAAATAAAATAATTTCTTACACAACTTTTTGAAAAAGGTCCGCTCAGATGACAAATTAGATTAAGCTTAAAAAATGTGCATTAAAATATTTACAAATCTTTTCAACGGAACCGGTAATAATGAGATTTTTGATGCTGTTTTTTTACTTTTTTCAAAGATTCGCTTACGAAAAACTTGAATAACTGGGCCAAAATTTTCTGATTTAGACTTATGGGATCTCAGTAGAAAAGTATTTT
>NW_016158502.1:81192-84579 GCF_001687245.7 Rhagoletis zephyria | reverse complement strand
TGAGAAAATACCTTTCCATTGACACCTCTTAAGTCTAAATCGGAAGAGTTTAGGTTCAGTTTTTCAAGTTTTTCCTATACCAATCTTTGAAAAAAGTTAAAAAACAGCATCAAAAATCTCATCATTACGATTCCGTTCAAATTTTTTATTTTTATTTTTTTTAAATATTTTTATGCAAATATTTTAAGCTTAAACTGTTTTGTCATTAGAGGGGAATTTTTCAAAAAAAAACTTTAAGAAACTATTTTTATTCATAAAAATATCCATTTTTGGAGGTATTTTCAAATCGGTACAGCTCACTTAAATCTTAATATTTTTCCGAAATATTTTGGTGGACCTCTTAAGATATAATAGATTTTATAATTTGTGAGGACCCCGGATCCTGTGGCCCTGGGCCCCACAACAACTATTTTATATACATATATAATTTGAATTAAAATATATGTACCATTGAATTGTATATTTGAAATTGTAAAAAACGCTTCGCATATATGTATGTACATATACTTATTGGATTGCATTTATTTGAATTGTAGTTGTTATACGTACTCACATACACATGTATATATTTTGAACTGTGATTTGTATGTAAAATATAAAAGCACAAAAACAATTGTAGTAAGGATAACTGTCTGCGGATGGACAAAAATGGTATAAAAGGAGCAGTACTAACAAGCATTGTTCATTAGCTAAGCATACGTGGCACGCGTCGCAACGTGGGTCACATGGGTAATGGAAGGGGGATCAAACCTCCGAGACTATTATTTTATATTCGAAGTGGGCTCAAACCACTGAGACTGGTGCTAGCTGTAGGGTGTTAACCTACCCTAGTTCTATGCTTTGGAGAGTAGATATAGCGACAGTATAGCAAATAAAGGTGCTATAAACGAGAAACGAGTGTGTTCATATTTCTTGAGGAGATAGGGTGTTTACTCCTTACAGGACAACCGAGAGCTACGCCCAGCACTCAGGAAAGTCCGTTACAAATGGCGCCCGAGCAGGGACTCTAAAGGAAACGAAACATAAAGGAAAGTGCCGTGAAAAAAAGTGAAGTGAAAAAAAAATGAGAGAGAGAACACAAGTGATAGAGACACTGAGTTCAGCGACTACCCGAAAGACCCAAATTTAAGAAGCAATAAGGGCACAAGTGAGAGAGACACAAAGTGCAGTGACCACCCGAAGAACTACTAGTAGGCGGTCCAGTGAAGAAACAGTGTGAAAAAAAACAATGGTGAAGAGAAAGTGGATGCATTACCTAAACCTAGAGGAGCTGCTGACCTATATGGCAGAGTTCGGCCTCGAACAGACAGGAACAGTCGAAGAGCTGCGAAGACGTTTCTCTTCATTTATACAAGAAGAAAGTAACAACGAAGACTACCAAACGCGGTTCGAAGAGCTAGAAGCGAAACACTCGAAGCCTGCGCTGACTGTTAGCGCAGTAACACCAAGTGGAAGCCAGGGAGCCAGTGTCATGCAGTCACCAATGCCCGTTGACGTGTTTGACACACCACAACCATACGAAACATATCCTACGACATCACTGGCAACCATTATGGACCGAGTCCGTAAGTGGGGTTTCAAATAAGACGGCGTCCGAGACCCACTCAGATTCATCGAGCGTGTAGAAGAATTGGCGGAAGTATATGATGTGAATCGCGACTTGTTACCGCGAGAAATGCCAGAACTACTTAAGGAGAAGGCGTTGACATGGTTCCGCAGTAATAATCGGAATTGGCGACAATGGGAGGACTTCAAACGAGACTTTCTAAGGTTCTTCTTAAACTCTCGCTACCACGAAACCTTAGACGATGAGATCCGTCGTCGCGTCCAACAACAGAATGAGAAATTTAAAGACTATGTGTTGGCCCTTCAGAGTCTGATGCGACACGCGAACTACACCTCAGATCAGAAGCTGACGCGTATCTACAGAAACTCCAGAAGCCAGTTCCAATGGTGCGTCAAACGATCCGAGTTCACCACCCTAGAAGAGCTAGTGAGTTTGCCGCAGCGCGAACAACTCCACGGGTTACGGAGAGATATCAGCAGTGACGAGACGGCTAGAGCAGAGAGAACACAGCGCCGAGNGAGTTCACCACCCTAGAAGAGCTAGTGAGTTTGCCGCAGCGCGAACAACTTCACGGGTTACGGAGAGATATCAGCAGTGACGAGACGGCTAGAGCAGAGAGAACACAGCGCCGACCGGAACCACACAGCGGTGTAGCAACACTACAGTCGGAGTACGTTAATCCGTGGACTGCGTGTAGACATTGCGGGGGAGATGGCCATTTTGCGAGGGAGTGTAGACCTGCACTTAGAGAGTTTTGTTGGACCTGTGGTCGATGCAATGTCCCGACTCGAGAGTGCTGCCGTAGTGCATCGGGAAACGGGACGAGGTCCCATTTGCGGTGAGGAGTGGGGCGTCAGGTAGAACAGCCTCGCCCAAACTAAAGAGTGTCCTAAGGCAGTCGAATGGCCGAATTATGGCGGCGATTAACGTAAACGAGGTCGACGCAGTAGCTGAAGTTGATACAGGCGCAACAAGAAGTTTCTTGAGCGAGGCCATGTTTAAGAAACTGGATGTGGGAGAGGTTAGGAAGGTGAACACGCGCGTGGTAATGGGAGATTGGAGATCCAAAACGGTGCTTAAGGCTATAATGGCACAAGTGGAGCTGGCGAATCAGGCGCATGAAAGCGATCTTTTGGTGCTGTCTGGTTTGATGGATGACGTGGTGCTTGGAACCGATTACCTGGCAAAAGCGGGGGTCCGATTATGTTGCGGAGACTTAGACGTGACACTCCGAGAAGAGAGCTGCGCACAAGGAGTAGAAACGTCCACAACGACACGCGAAGGAAGTGCAGAGAGGTCAGGTAAATGCGATGAGCCCAACCAAGCCCCATGCCAACAGGAGCCGCGACAACCGACGAAGCGAGAGAGTTCTTAAAGTCAGAATTACGCAAATTTGAGAAGATGTCTGGAGTTTCAAATATCGCCACTCACCGCCAGGGCGTGGCCTTTTTCAATGGCGAGTAATGCCGTTTGGGCTCCACTCCGCCCCGCGACGTTCCAGCGTGCGTTAGACCAAGTTATCGGTCCAGAGCTAGAGACGTATGCGTTTACCTACATAGATTACATTATTGTCATCAGCGCAACCCTACAAGAGCACGTCCAACATCTTTCGGAGGTCTTCCGACGGCAAATCTCAGGATAAACCCAGAAAAATGCGAGTTTTTCAAGAAGCAGTTGAAGTATCTGGGTCACGTCGTCAGCGAGGAGGGCATTGACACCGATCCTGAGAAGGTCGCGGTTATCAAAGAGCTGACACCACCGACAAATATAAGGGAGTTACGCAGGTTCCTAGGGATAGCTTCATGGTACCGAAGATTTGT
>NW_016158502.1:74844-80035 GCF_001687245.7 Rhagoletis zephyria | reverse complement strand
TCTACTCCAGTTCACATCAACGCTACAAAACTCCCTTTTGGATAGTCAGCAACCCCGACACCAAACTACAGCTGTGCGGGGATGACAAATAAACAAATAATACNTGTGCGAGGATGACAAATAAACAAATAAAAACAAAATATGCAATGTGAAAGTGAAACGGCAGCAAAATTACCGAAATTTTGCTGGAAAAGTGCCGGAAAACTAGGAAAATACAGTTGGTCGCGCAATGGCCACTATCGGCAATAAAAAGGATGTGCCTCGGGCGTCAAGGCACAAGTGTGAAAAGTGCACGATACTATGGAGCAGCAGCAGGCAAATTTTGTAGCCGAACAAGTGGAGGCCGGCGTTTTGCGCGTACGTATAAAGCGCCTAACAGAGCACGAATTTCGATGCTATAGTAGAAGTGACAGCATCGGTGGAGATCTTTCGAGTAATTCGAGCGACAACAACAACACCTGAGGCGAGCATGATGACGCTGGCCAGCCAAGTGACTCCAGAGAGGGCGACAGCAACAGCGGCAGGCAACAACAACAAAGAGTCGGCGTCGAGGACATCGAAAGCCTTGAAAGTACGCAGCCGTTCGTAGTGNGCGCGTACGCATAAAGCGCCTAACAGAGCACGAAATTCGACGCTACAGTAGAAGTGACAGCAGCGGTGGAGACCGGTCGAGTAATTCGAGCGACAACAACAGCACCGGAGGCGAGCATGACGACGCTGGCCGGCCAAGTAGCCCCAGCGAGGGCGGTAGCAACAGTGGCAGGCAACAACAAGAAATCGGCGTCGAGGACATCGAAAGCCTCGAAAGTACGCAGCCGTTCGTACTGCCCCAAAATAGTGAAGATGCAGAGATGGCTGCCTATTGGGGTGCAGAGTACTTGGCAAACAATACGCCACATTTGACGAGCGAAGAGGAGGAGATGGAGCACGAATCATCGCACGTAAGCGTACAATCCGACGACAGCGGGCCAAGCAGTGAATGTGATGGCGAAGTAGAGCTGGGGCTAACACCCATAACCATCTCGTCCGACGAGGAAAAGGAGTATGCCAAAAGACAGGGCGAATTCTCCATCGCTACGCAAGACGCCAGACACCTCGGTAACGGGTACATAGAGTATGCGCGCCATATCGACATGCGCAGCAGGCTATACGACCCGATGGCATCGGAAGAGCCACATCCACCGCCGCAACAGCTGTGCCTTAGTGAGGGCGCGATCGAGGCGTGTACATTGGCGAGCGGTGGACGAAATATCAATGATTTTTGGCAATTTTATTTTTGTTGACGATGTTGTGTATTTTTCTCCATATAAAAAATTGTCGATCGTGTTTAAGAAAATGTGTGGCACCAACGATAAAAACAATACCAAAAATCGATGGTATTTTGTACCCACCTCAAATTTGCACTTTATTATACAGTATTGAATGGGAAATAAAACGGCACACCCAAACAATTTGCAACAATTCCGAAAAAAAAGTGTGACATTTTTATGAAATTTTGTGGTATTTTTTAATTTCGTTCAAGATAACAACAAATTTATAGTTAAAACTTGTCATATAGTTGTGATATGCACTATAAATCACACACTGAATAACAAGCCTTTTTCAATACTATTAATTTACATATTAACACTGAGGTTGTTGATGGCCGTTTCAGAAAAAAACTCCTTATAAGCAGGACTGAGTAATAATTTATTTTATTATTCAATTCCTTGCAGAAGAGACCTACATAAGCCTATAAGTTTAATGTGTTTTGAAGATTTATCTAAAAAGTGCATTTATTTAGCTTTATTTGATTAGGCGAAAGAATCATACAAAAAGTAATGGCAGCGCTGAATGATTTTAACTGTCGTCTTGATAAGGGAATAATTGTTACAGACAGGGGCTCCATTATGAAAGTTGCATTCAGCACATATGATCACATAAGTTGCGTTCGACAACACAATTAGCCAACACCAGCCAACAATCAAAATGAAGAGAGTAAACGAAAATTCTCTCCCAAAGAGAAAAAAAAGCAAAAAAGTAAACGAACAGGAAATTAGCCATCACTTTCAAAAACCGGAAGAAGAAGACACACCAGCTGACTTTGTTTATGTTTTATTTGTAAACAAACTGAAATTCATGTTGCCTCCATGCATGATTCAATAATACGAGGTTAGATAATTATTGACAGCCGCGGTTTGACACTCCCTTACAAAAGGTTGCCTTTACGAAGGACGGAGAAAGGGGAAGAATGAAATCTCTTGGTGCGAAAATAGTAGTAGGAATGTACGCAATTAGTAGTGATATTCCCTTTGTAAATTCTAATGTACTTGTAGGAAATCTGGCATTTTAAACGAAATATTGAACGTAATATTGATATAGCTACGTGAATTACCTAATTTATGTGCTATTTAGCAAAAAGACTCAAAATTAAAATAAAACTACTATAAGATTGATGTAAACATCCAATTTAAAAACAACTTATGTTTTCATCAGTTAAATATGCTTCATATGCAAATACAAATAAGCATATTGAACAAAAGCTTATACTTCTATATCACACCAAAGCTATACTTTTTCCAAGCAAATTTGCAAAGAAGCAGCACGGTGCCGCTGCTAAGGGAGCGGTGCGAGAGAGACAACTGTCAGTTTATCGAACCTTTTATTATTGAATCATGGCCCCCATGGAAGAAAAAAGGAAAGTGAACGTTCAATGTTCGCCAGGAACATTTCTAGAAGTAAAAACTAGTTGGCGCTATCATAAAGTTACATAGCAGGCAGCCAGAAAGCATATAAATACCAAAACTCGAAAAATGCAATTTCGTTTGTTTACAAAAATTGCAACCATGTGTTTTGTGATTATATGTTTTCGTGTTGGATAATTTTTGCTGAGTAAAATTTTGCCAGTACAAAATGAACGCTCCTCTTGCATCAAAATGAACGCTTGCTCTCTCAATTTTTGTGTGTTGGATAATTTTTTGTCGTAATCGAACGCCATCCAGTAAAAATTTGGAAAAACTATTACAAATTTTTGACTTGTCGAACGCAACTACTTTCTGTGTCAGTCATATGCTGCACAACATAGTGGAAAAATCAATAGAGGAGTGTCCAGATATTAAGGAAATATGTAAAAAATGTACAAAACTTGCAAGTCTGGATCCAATGCACAATTAACAACCACACTAAAAAGTTTTTCTGTAACTAGATGGAACTCAATTTATTATTTATTGCAATCAGTGGAAAGCAATATAAATATTTTGCAGAAAACTAGACAGAACCATAGAATGAGTAATGCCAACCTAAATATTTTAACAGGTATAATCAATATTTTAAAAAATTTCGAAGAATCTTCGAAAGAATTAGAAGGGGATAGTTACCCTACTTTACATTTGGTTATTGTGCATGTTTACTTTATAAAACGAATTTGTGAAACAAATACTAATGACGAATTAGAAAGCATAAAATCGTTTTAACTTAAACTCACGACATTATTGAATGATATGTTTATTAGAAACCTAACTATTTTTCACAAAATTGCTTTATTTTTGTTCCCACCACCCAACAAATTATTACACTTCACAAATGAAGAAAGAATTATGTTAAACAATATTGTAAAAACATGTTAGAAGCCTTAGCTATTGAACAAGATCTTAGCAATAATGAAAGTAGTCCAATGAATCCTCTTTCAAACAATAAGGAACTTCTTTTCTCAGGCCTTTCTTTTCTTCAGCCTTTAAATCCAACAAATAATCTTGATCGTGTTCAAAATGCATTACTATTATACGAAAATGTTAACGAAGCAATGCATGATAATTTTGATGTTCTACAGTGGTGGGAATTAAATAAGCTGAAATTTCCATTACTTTTTAAGTTGAGTTTAAAAATTTTAGCAGTACCAGCAAGTAGTGCCTCATCTGAGAGAATATTCTCAAGTGCTAAAAATTTACTTTCTCAAAAGCGTTGTGTTATAGGGTCGGTAGGCAAAATAATGTTTTTACATACGAATATGTAAATTAATTAATTATTTCTAGAAGTTTCGTGAATTTTTTTGTTTTAATGTATTTTGATACTAAACTTTTTCTAAATATTATTAAATTACTGAAATGACTTAGTTTTTTAAATAAGATTTTTTGTTTCTATTTATATTAGATAGTTTTAAGTTCCAGAACACTGAAATATTTTACATTTTATTTTCCAATAAATGAATTATGTTTATATGTATCTTTCAGAGAGCAGAATGGATGGAATTAAAACGCTTATTAAGTCACTCGTTTTCTTTTCTTACCTATACACTCAACCACTCAGTGCTCAGTAAACACAACATGCATTAGCTTTGAAATAAAAAAGTCAAGTGAGTAAGAGAATCACATTTTCAAGTGATTGATTTGAATAACGAGTGCATGGCATATTTGATATTGTTTATGTATGAATTGAAAAACTGAAATATAATGATGTCTTACGAAGTTGCGAACACGTACAGTGTTTCTAGCTTTCCTTATAGTCTAAGATCCGAGAAAGGCACAACCTTCACTCATCTGTTTAATGGATGGAAACGTTTTTCTATGAAATTTAACGTGTTAATAAATATTTTGCGAGTGGGTTGGCTGAATAAATCCTGGCCAGGATATTTTTAATCAAATATTCAAAAATTATTATTATTTTTTTAATTTTATACTCATTTGTTTAATGAACAAATTATATACCAATCGAAAGTATTAAGCACATGGAAGGGGAAAACGTTGGGTTGTCTATTTTTTTCCTGGCCTACCTCTCGGGTTGGCAGGTATAAACTGGTAGGTAATATTAGTAATTTTCACTCATCTGTTTAACACATTCTATAGGTTTTATGCTTTCGGTTGGTATATGGGGAAATCTTTTGAGACGTTGACATTTTGGGTACTGGCAAGTTGTGGCCGGCACAAAGCAGCGGCACTGCCAAGCGCGGTTAATACGTGTCGTTAATAATACTTGTATGTGTAAATATCAATAAATAGTCATTCAAAACAAAAGCAACGGTTTAAATTACCAGTTTACTTGCTAAAATCGAGAAAATCAGGAAACTTCTAGTGCAACTCGAACAAAATCTATTATTTATCAACCAATTTCATACCAGAGGCAAACTATTTTTTTTTAGTAAAACGTACATGAGCTATTTTAGGCCTAAGAACGATGTGGAAGTGTTCAAAAGAATTCTAGTCGCATTGGGCATCCT
>NW_016158502.1:58261-70538 GCF_001687245.7 Rhagoletis zephyria | reverse complement strand
TCTTCTATAAGTGTCTGATAAAGTTCTTCCCATTTGCCCATTTATTGCAATGCTGACAGGGAAGCGAGCGTAAAATTGAAGTTTTAGATACGCTCTTGGACGTTATTTAGTCTTCTTAATTTGTTTTTAATATAACTCTTCAATTTTAGGGCTACTGCGATGATCAATAGCATGAGTATGCAAGCGAAACCACTTAACCAAATATCTGGATTATTTGAAACTTTGTTGGTTTCTACCTCCGCCGGTGGTTCGTATCTAACCATCCTATTGTCTGTGTTTTCTGATGTTTCCTTTCCTATTTCATATCCCGCAATGGATATCAGAATGCTATTTGCTATCTTTTTCCACCACGACATTTTGCATAGAATAAGAAAAGTTTTCGGAAATTAAAATTTTAAATTTTTAAATTTTATTTATTTATTTATTGCTCAATTAATGCCTATTTGGAAAATATTTTTCTAACATTAACATTATTTCTTTTTCTTGGGTTGATGAATTTTTTACGTCTTCCATGGTAGGTTCTCTGTCCATACCAATGGAATTCCAAAATTCCCTCTAGTTTCTAGTTCTAATGTTGAATTTTCATCCCACTTGATGGGATTTTTTGTAAAATCTTTTGGCATTCCAATTTGCTTTTAATTTTTATTTCTCTTCTCTTAAATTTCTAATTAATTTTCTTAGATTAAGTCTTTCTTCGGTATCTGTTGAAAGATTTAACAATCTATAAGTTTCGGCTATTTGTTTCTTTTTTTTGAACTGTTTGCCTCCCCGCTTTTGTTTCTGTCTTTTTACCGGGGTAGGTATTTTTAATATTTCTTTTTTGTTAAGCTTATTCCTACGCCGATATTCTTCTATGGTTATCGGTGTCGGGCCTTGTTTCACCACTGTGGAGGTGCTGAGGACCTCTTCAGTGTCTTTTATTAAAGCTTTTAATTTTTCTTCATACTTTTCGAAGATTTCACGAAATTGTTTTTCAGTTATGTCTGACATAACGGAAAAATAGCTGAAACTTATATATTTTTTTTTCAAATTTTCTTAATTTACGGAAACAAAAATTCCTAAGCAGAATCCAAAGGATTTCTGCTACTTGTTTAGCTACCGTGAGGTTCGCCAAATTTCATTCTACTTATACTAGATTAGTATTCTACCCTGTTTCGTGCTGCCAGTCATTTATTGCTGCCAGTCATGGTTAAAAGGTTTTTATCCTTTTGCATTCCACCCTGTTTTGATGTCGCACCGGGATCCCTGTGGAGTTGGGTACTAGGCTTTCTGCTGTTTTGGGAACTAGCAGGATATTTTGTCTGCCGTGATATTTTGACAGCCGTTTGTGGCAAATTGTTTCTTAAATTCTGCTTGGCAGGATCGAAAATTTATCCTTACGTTAAAAAATTTATAGTTGAATTGGCAGGATCGTGTAATTTCTATTTATGCCATTTAATGTTCTTTAGCAGTCTGCTTTAAAAGAGCAGTCTGCTTATTGTGAACAGAACTGGCCATGTAAATGATTAATAATTAATAATTCGTTTGCGAGGTCAGACAGAATTGAATTCTTTATTTGAAAAGTATTTTCTTTTATACAAATGTTATTGATACCTAATTACACTAATACTTACAAACTAAATGTACATAATTTCATATATGCAAGTCAGCATATTTCAGTGACCTACATATAACTGATTGACTAATATAAACCAATACGTAACATGAGTGCAGCAATGCATGAACTCAAGCTGAGTTCAAATGAATATATGGGTTATTAATAATTTGCTGCGTGTGTGGTCTGCATATGTGTATATATGTATATATTGGACAATTGGATATAGTGAAAGTGAAACGGATTTCAATTGCATGTTACAATAGCATTTATGTCGAATAAGATTGGTAGTTGATTTGCTGTTGTGTTTATAAACTCCACAGCAAACGCGACACGCCACCAAGTTGGTAATTTCTTTACCAGTGTCATCTTTAACATACCCAAAAGTGGTCCAAACTTTACTGCGGCCCCTTTTTTCGCTAATTTTAAAGTTACCATTCAAAATATTGTTTCTTATAGCATTCTGGTGCAAAATATTGCTCTGGGTAGCGCTGGATCCATCACTGCACATAGTATCATTACTTGCCTGTTGAGTAAATGTAAGTAATAACATTTACGAGCAATTCAAAAATATAAACACTAACATCTTCCTTATCCATTTTCGAAGCTGCGTGCCTTTATTTTCTTGATATAACCGGTTTCCAATCAATATCATTCGAGTGCTCGATTCGTTTGGCATAAACGAGTTTTTCATTCAAATGATTTGACTTAAAAGGGCATGTCAATGAAATACTTGAAAGCAAATGAGTGCAAAGCACCTAAGCATTAGTGAGAGAATTGACATGAGAATCACTGCCAAAGCAAAGTTTCCCACTAGCTGTTTTGAGTGAACAGCATTGAGTTTACAAAGCCTACGTTGAAATGAGTATATTCATTCTGCTCTCTGGTATCTTTCTGTTGCATACATAAGTGAATTGCTTTAATTTTATTTAATAGCTTCGAATACGCAAAAATAAAAAAAATAATTATAGCATTATATGATGCTTTTCATTTCAATGCAATCGATCCATTTGCGAAATGTTTTTATTTTTCAACTCAACTGCTCTTTGGTCGAAATGAAGAAGCACGTATATGTATTTGTAAGCATAAAAGTATATTAGAAGGGTTCGAACGATACTATCGATACTGAGGGTTTTAAAATGAGTACTTTAATACTCTATACCTTATTTGGTGATTTTACCCGATACTTTGCAAAGTACTCGTAGTATCGAATACTTTAAAAAAAACACACTTTTTAAATTTTTTCTTCCATTGCTTTTTTTGCTTATATGGATTACTACCATCCAATTTTGCCCATCACTTAAAACAAACTGAAATTTCGTCTAGTCTGTTGCATAACCTAAACCAAATAAGTTAAAGTTTGATGGCCTTATTCTTAAAAAATTAAATAAATTTAAAGAGCTTAATAAAATGACATTTTCATACATTTTTCAGTTTATAAACCTTTTTTATTTTTTAAGAATAAAGCCATAAAACTTTACGCAAAGTTCACGAAAATGCAGAATTTTTAGAAACGTTTTGGGTATGCAGTTTTGTAAAATATTCAAATTTACGTGTAGCCTACTACCGTCGACTTTTAATTCAAACTTGCACATTATTATACTAAAATTGAATAGGCTACAAAAATGCATACCCTAAAACTTTACAAAAATTCCTTAATAAAACTTGAAATTCGTGAAAGTAAATGGCATATATATTTATAAATATATATATTTATGTATGTATGTACATTTAACGTTAAATTACTTCTAACATGAAAGTAAGTTCGGCAATGAAATAAAAATCAAATATTTTAAATTTCTATTGTTTTAATTTCAGGAAATAACTAGTAGATTGACTAGTAGATTGAAGAATAAAGTAATTTTAGTATCCCAAAAAACGTATTTTAATGAGTCCGGTACTGAGTAGTATCGATACTTTTTCCCTGATACTTTTAGAGTATCGATACCATGAGCTCGATGCCAGAATTAGTACTCAGTATCGATACCAAAGTCTGAAATTTCGAACCCTATATATTAGACTGTGTCAAATATAAAGACTAATTTCTTTTCTTCTCTAATTGTTCGAAATTTCAGTCCGCTGTGTTCATTTTTCAGTTAGCGCCCGCAAAAATAAAAATTTTTTATGAAAAAACCTTTTCCCGCACATTCAATTTTAGTACAATAAGTGCAAGCTTGAAATAGCTAGTTAATTTTTGGGATTTTTTTTTGTTGCAGGTGCTTATGGTCCTTCTCACCGTTGAGTTATAAACTAGCCCAATCCCAATCACAACAATTACGAGCTAAATAGCAACTCATCACTACATACTTTGTATATCTTATATATCCCCATGCCGGAAAAATAATTAGGGTACCACCGAGACCATCGAAACATACTGGTGAAAAGTGACACAAGCGCGGAGAAAACCACGAGCAACGCAGCACCAAGACTTATAGGCTGAAATTTATTATATTAACAGATATCTCCCACGATTAACAGGTACGTTAGTGTACAGTATTCAGTTGCACAAAGAATAAAATACCTAGGAAAAAGAGTTAGAGTGTGAACTTGTGCTGCATTTATTGAAATAAGCTTATTAAAATTTTGTGACCACGTGCATAAAAGCCCCAATATAACCAATTTTGTTACTGGATTTCACACTTAAACTTCGATTTCGTACAAAAAAGCCCCAAAGCAAACTGGCAATTATTTTATACGCAAAGTAAAAAAAAAATCAATCACTTGTGCACGAAGAAAAATTACATTATCTCAAAGTTCGATGAAGTGGTATTTTGCGGTAGCACTATGCATTTATTTTTTTAACAAAAGCTCTTTTGGGTTAAAGTATATAACATTCCCATTTTTACGTAGCAATTATCCAATAAAAATTTGAGTATACGTATATTTATAGTAAAACAGTAATTTATACCGCATTACCTAGGAGTTTTATAAGGTTAGCACACATTCTGGTTTATATGTAGTAGGCCCCTTTAAACTGCATTTGATTCAATTATGCGCAATCACGATTGTGGAATATCGTTCCAATCTTTTTGCTCCACTGACCTGTCTTAAATGTGATATTCTGCGCTTATACTCCGCGACCCTGTCAAAAAGAGAAAATATATACATAACTTATTAAATCCGAATTTTTTAAATGAAAATTTAAGTTTTCCGTTCGGTTACAAATTTTATTCCGAATCTATCTACAAAATTTTCCATTATTTATAGCAAGGCGAATTAATATAAGGTGATAGCAGGAGTACAAAAACAAAAATTTACATGTACTTTGTTTTTGCTTTGGCGGCATAAACTGTCAAAATCTGTAAGAGTATGTGTAGAAATTCAAACAAAATTTTTCAATTTGATATCAGAAGCCGTGCGGCGAAACACATACACAAAATCAGCTGAGCTAATAACACCACCTTATATAAATTCGCCTTGATTTATAGCACAAAATTTTCAATACAAATTTCTAAGGTTGTTTATTTTCTATCCGAAACAGTGATCGTATAGAAACAGTAGTTTTCCTAACAAGTGAAATCACTGCCAAGTGAATTCATTGATGTACCTTAACTTATATAAAACAAAAAAAAATTGCTGACACGCTCAACAAAAAAAATGCCAAATATTAAGGGTAAGTCTAGCTACTTCAAACTGGCACCACCTTATTGTACTAAAATTTAATATGACACAAAACCACGGTGCAGCGAACAGAGGTGGCGCCGTCAGTGGTACCGCTACTTTGGTTTTGCCGATTTTGACAGTTGTGGTAACTTGTAAACAAACCTTTGTTTACAAATCAGCGAAAGAGAAATTTAATTATATGTGAAAAATCAGTTTAAGTTGTGTTAATTGCAATTTGTGAGTGATTTTTTAGTTGAAGACTGCGTAAAAACTAATAAAATGAAGTGCTGTGTGTTAAATTGCGACAGCCGTCAAGATGCAAGATGCTGGGACGAATCGCTGCATTTTGTGTACATAGGGCACGGCAAAGCCGTTCCCGAAATGTTTCTTTATTATTACATTAACAGCATTTCCTCACAATGATTTTGCTTCTGCTCCAAGCAGCCTCCATTAGCAAGTTAACTAATCAATCCCGCGGAGATGCTGCCGCAGTCTTAATTGCAAAGCAATGGAGTGCACTAAAACGTTTGCTGAAGCAGCCTTAATTGCAAAGCAATGGAGTGCACTAAAATGTTACCTATTCTCTAACAGATTGGGTGAAAAATGCAATATTTTCGCGTTTAGCAAAATTAAAACACGTTTTTCGCTGTAAAGTGAACTGTTTTGGAAGTTTTAGCTCGTTCTTCTTTTTGCTCTATTCTTTGTTTACTTGTGGTACACAAATGTCAACGCCCAGGACGGCGCAATCTTGTATTCTATCATTCTTGACACAAAACTACATACCTACAATTTTTGAATTCTGAATAAAAAGTTTTAAATTTGGTGAACATTTCACTCAAATTGCTCAAATTCTTTATCCNTGTCAACGCCCAGGACGGCGCAATCTTGTATTCTATCATTCTTGACACAAAACTACATACCTACAATTTTTGAATTCTGAATAAAAAGTTTTAAATTTGGTGAACATTTCACTCAAATTGCTCAAATTCTTTATTCTATATCGTCGTTTAAAGTACAAAACTGCGTAACTGACATTTGCTGCCAAAAATTGGATTTGCTCACACAAGCTCTTGGCTCAATCCTTATCCATTCGTCCTTAAGAGAACCATTTTGAAATATGAGTGTTTTTACTCTCTACAAAATAATTTATGCAACCTCAAATACGCGGTTTTGAATTTTGTTGATACGCGGTTTTGTACTTTACACGACGGTATACACTAGGGTGTTTTTTCCGGCGACTATTTTTTTACANAAGCTCTTGGCTCAATCCTTATCCATTCGTCCTTAAGAGAACCATTTTGAAATATGAGTGTTTTTACTCTCTACAAAATAATTTATGCAACCTCAAATACGCGGTTTTGAATTTTGTTGATACGGGGTTTTGTACTTTACACGACGGTATACACTAGGGTGTTTTTTCCGGCGACTATTTTTTTACTCCCACCACGAAATTTTGTGGAAAATATCTAGAAACAAGTTCCCTGAAATTAATATTAAGTGCTCGACCAAGGCGTGAAAACATTTCCCGTTCAAAATATACGATGTGGGCGTGGTTACAGTCCGATTTCGCCAATTTTCAGTCCCTTGGATAAGGGGCCCCCCACATACCAATATATGATATCTCAATTTTTGCTCGAGTTATCGTCTGCGCGGACAGACGAACAGACAGACATGGCTTAATCGATTTCTCTTTTCATTCTGATCATTTATGTATACATTTTTCTATATGTATCCTGATTCCTTTAGGCTGTTACAAACAACCGTTATACGAGCAAAGTCATAATACCCTTGTGCACAAGTGCGCTCGTGTATAAAAATGTATACTGTCCTAGAAATTAAACTTGAAAACGATTTGCACCAATTTGTATTGCTTTCTACAAAATCATTGGCAATTAGAGTTCAGTTGTACAGGAATATATTCGACAAAGCAATTTATTACAAGCATTTTAAATTAAAAACTGTTGAAATCGGTAAATTTTTGAAAAAGTTATATTCNCATTTTAAATTAAAAACTGTTGAAATCGGTAAATTTTTGAAAAAGTTATACCTATTTAAATTTATTACTGTCTAGTGGTGCAACTAGAATGCTGAGTTAACAGTTGTTAATTCACACAAACATCTTTCACTCACACAACCTCCTTCTTGCACAGAGTTAATTCACAACAACTCAAACAAACTCTTTTATTGACGAATTATGCCGAGGGTGGATCGTTGCTTGTGAGAATGCTATGAGTTGGGCGAACTCATTAGGGTTATTCACGATTCAGTGCATAAGAGCTGAAAAATTTATGCAATTGCAGAAATATGCCATGGATTGTGAGCGACCTTTATTAAACTGTCATGGTAAAGCTTTTGCAAAACAATTTTTGTGCATCAGCTTTGGTTTTGTTTATGAATGCATTTTCGGTACTGCAAATTTGCCAAGCCATGACAAATGCAAATGCGTGTATTTTGTTTGTGTATTGCAAATAATTTGCAATACAAATTTGCAATGCAATGATGCTAGGCCATTTGCACCGGATCGCGAATAGCTCTATTGTTGTTCTGATTCATGAGATTCTGTCCTTTTGTTACCCAGACACGAGATTTGCTCTTCCAGCGGCGTGAATGAATGTATGCTAAAATTTTTTGTGAGTGATTCAAGGTTTGTTTTTCATGCATTCATGCAGCCCTTTAATACGTATGTGCATATATACATATGTGCAGAGATACCTATATAAGTGCTCGCATACATATATTTTTTTCTCGTCACTTGCTCGCTTCACTGCAGCAAAACCAAGTTGTGGGAAAACCGTGACGAAATGCGTACAATTGAAACCATGGGCTTGAAGCTGGGAAAATTGATGTGAAAATTTCAATTTCATATTAAATATATTTATGTATGCATGTATGTACATTATACTGCATCACTCCCCATACATCAAAAAAAGTAAGTTCGCCTGGGCCACACTGGAGAAGTGAAACTTACGTTACACAGGTTGAAGACTTTCGTTAGGAATACTACTCACGCGGGCCCCAAATGCTTCAGCATCAGCATACAGATTCCGTCGGGTCCAATGGACTTGGACGCTTTCGCCTTCCTGATGGCCCCTTCACTTCGCCTCTGGTGAAAACAAGAGGTGCACCGTTTTTAAGCAGTTTGGGCAGCCTCCTGGTCACTCGATGTTTGGCATTGTCTACCGTGTAAACTGCGGGCTAAAGTAGCTCGCGCATTTCTTCGGGTCCGACGAGGCGCGTCCTTCGAATGAAGTTTCCACTCTGTCGTCGCGCTTCGTCGGGTTGGTCCACTTTTTCCGCTTGTGCTGATTTACCAGATGCCGAATCTCCAAATTGAGGTCCTTCAAGCGAGGACCCCAGGGATGGACCTGGCGTAGGTGGTCACGATTTGTTGCTAGTATAGCTTCTTCAGCCGAGAAATTTGGTTGGATTTCCGCGATGCATCCGGCTGGTATGAAGCGAGCCGCTGCGGCAGTGACTACCCTGCGGAACTGGCGTTCACCAGCGTTTACGTCTGAGGGTGTGGAGAGGGCGGCGAAACTTCTCTCGGTAACTTCCGCGAAGCCGTTCCAATCAGCCTTGTTAGAGTTGGTATAGGTTCGATGGTCCGCGGGTGCAAAGTTGATGGGCTTATTGATTGAGATGATTATGGGCAGATGGTCTGATCATAGAGTTAGCATATTCTATTTGTCAGACCAGCGCTAGCAATTGTTAGGTCTGGCGAGCTGCTGCAGCTACCCAGAAATCTGGTGGAGGCCTCGCCGTACATGGTGCAGAATGTCGAATCGTCTATCTGCTCAGCCAATATATTTCCCCTACGATCATTTGCCAGGCTTGAATGCCTAAGATCGTGGTGCGCGTTGAAGTCACCTACAATCATCCGGTTTTTACCTCTGAGTAGCGCACCTATAATATAACCTGTCGGACAGAACGTGACAGGGGNTATAGCTTCTTCAGCCGAGAAATTTGGTTGGATTTCCGCGATGCATCCGGCTGGTATGAAGCGAGCCGCTGCGGCAGTGACTACCCTGCGGAACTGGCGTTCACCAGCGTTTACGTCTGAGGGTGTGGAGAGGGCGGCGAAACTTCTCTCGGTAACTTCCGCGAAGCCGTTCCAATCAGCCTTGTTAGAGTTGGTATAGGTTCGATGGTCCGCGGGTGCAAAGTTGATGGGCTTATTGATTGAGATGATTATGGGCAGATGGTCTGATCATAGAGTTAGCATATTCTATTTGTCAGACCAGCGCTAGCAATTGTTAGGTCTGGCGAGCTGCTGCAGCTACCCAGAAATCTGGTGGAGGCCTCGCCGTACATGGTGCAGAATGTCGAATCGTCTATCTGCTCAGCCAATATATTTCCCCTACGATCATTTGCCAGGCTTGAATGCCTAAGATCGTGGTGCGCGTTGAAGTCACCTACAATCATCCGGTTTTTACCTCTGAGTAGCGCACCTATAATATAACCTGTCGGACAGAACGTGACAGGGGGTATATACACGATACATTTTTCGATCTCGACGTCGCCTGACCGAACAGCTATGCCCTGGAATTCCTGGGGTGGTGTTCCTCGGGTCGATGTCTTCTTCGATAAGCCGATACTGCACTGTGTGGTGTAGGATGACTTCTAAACTTCCACCATTATCTCGCTCGCGATCTTTAAGGAGCACATTGTAGCCGGCGCAACTCAACTTTGTTGTGCAACTTCGCTTCTTGGACCGCAGCTATCCATAGGCCACGCTGACCCATAAAGACGGCCATTTCTTCAATCTTGTTCTGGAGCACGTTACAGTTCAGTTGTAAGAGTTTCGTATGCCTTGGGAGGCTGGTTGTGATCATGGTTGCCACAATTGGTAACTTTCTACCAAAATTGGTAACTTTTAAGCGGTTTGGTAACTTGCCAACTTTTATTTCATTTTGGTAACTTTTGCAACCAAACATCTATTTGCATTACTAGATAAAAATTAATTATGTTTTGCATGTGCGTAATCGAGTTTTAGTGGCAGCACTACTGACACTTCTACAAAATGCTTCGATAAAATTAGAGTTATCTTATATTCAAATACTGGAAATATTTGAATTACAGTGGCAGCACCACGGGCTACACTTCTAAAACAACTATCGAATTTTTTCGATAAATTTTGAATTCTAACATCTTACATTTCATACTGTAAATACTGTTTGCAACAATAGTACAGTAAAATTAGTATACAAAATTCGGCCTTCTGGCAATTTTTGGTAAAGTACATAAACAAAAACAAAAACGTCGCATACTTTTTACCAGACCCACCTCCTGACATGTATTTCGACCCAATGAATCCGAATGTGAGGTCCGTTTGACACGTACAGTAAATTATAAAAAACCGAAAAAATTGCAAAAAAATTTGCAATTTTCGCAATTTACTCGAAATTGTGTACGCGTCAAACGGACGGTTAAAAGCGCCTGCAACTTTTTTTTGTAGGCCTTAGCTATTATTCCGTGAGTCGCAGGTTCAAATATTGGCACATTTCGAACGAAAAATGACACTGAAGATGGCACAACACCGAAACCGGTTTGTCTCCAAACCAAATTTGACAAGGGATGACCGAAAATCGTTCCAAATTACATTATACTCCTACCCTGTCGCAAACACCAACAACGAAAATGAGAATATCGGCGCATGCAGTAATCAGTTGATAGAAAAATATTTTCTAATAAAAAAAACATTCTAATTGTCAATAGGATTTTCAATCTTGATAATTTAATAAGAAAATAGAATTTAACTTCTGTGGTAGAACTTGACAAATTACAAAAATATGGAATTTATTAAATAAGTGCACAGAATCGGGCTGTAAGTATATACGCATTTGTTATGAAATATAGCAGTTTTATTCAGTATATTTTCTTCTCAGTGAAGAAGTGAAGATTTTGGTAGTGAAGATTTGGTAACTTTTGGTAACTTTTCTTGAGAGATTTTGGTAGAAAAAAATTTTGGCGAGCGGCAACCATGGTTGTGATACGGTGGGGTGAGGGACGTGTGGGGTCCACCTTGAGCCTGTTGCGCCCGATGCAGTTGCCGTTGCTGCCTTAGGGTGTCCGTTATTTCCCAAGTTGATTTTTTTTTCCGCTGCCGCCCCCTGAAATTTTAGTTTTTGTCCTAAAAAAATTATCCAATCTAAATAATCTCTTAATTTTCAATTTAAACCGTGCCAAAATCATGTTACTTTTCCTATTTAAATAACAAGAGATTTTTTTACTTTTTGCATTTAATTTTGTATCTGCAAAATAAAACTTCGCTTTTTGATTTTGACTGAAAGAGAATCTAGAGCCATATTTTTTTCGATATAATGATAAGTAATCCTCTGCCAACTTTAATATGGAACACTAATATTGCGCCATCTAAGATCAATAGCACAAAATTATAGTTTAAGGTCATTGTTTCATTGTCTTCAGTGTTAGTAAACGTGTGTTTCAATTAAAAAGAATAAGCAAATTTAGAGTAGCTTTTTCTATTAAATATAACTTGTATCAAATTAAATTATGTAGTGATTTTATTTTGATACATTTATACGTGAAAAAAAGTATTGGATTCAATCATAAAATTTATTGAATTAACAAATTATACGACTCTATCCTTTACCACTTACGCTCAGCCTACAGAACTATAACTTAAATTATTAAATCCTTATTTAACTTGAAATTATTTTATTGAAAATGACTCAATCGATGACTTTACGTGATCAAATGTTTCTTTTGGGTGAAACGAGTGACACGATTAGCGGACATAAGTTACCAACTGTTGAGGACATAAGCCTCAATCTCTTAGAATAGTAAATCCTTTTTATTAATCTGCGTGCGGCTGGCAAACTTTGTGCACACTATTGTGAATTAAATGAATTCATTTGTTTTAGTTGTCGGTGTATCAAATAATTTTTAAAGACATTCGGAAAACTCAAGCTCGCGCTCTTGATTTGAGCTTTTTTATAAATATCTGTACGTGGTATATCACATATCGCTCTTTTTTTTTGTGCAGGAACCTCAGCTCTGCTCCAAAATTTGCACACTTCTTCTAGAACTATTAAGTAACTGACAGCAAGTGTTTTTTTT
>NW_016158502.1:24086-56674 GCF_001687245.7 Rhagoletis zephyria | reverse complement strand
TTTTTTTTGTTGTCCGGTAATGATAATATAATAATTTCAGAACTTGTATAGAACACGCTTTATATTTAAATGTTTATTTTGATGTAAAAACTGATTCACAAAGAAAAACCGCAGGATGAGATATTTAAATTAATTATTAAAGAAAAATACTTCAAGTTTCCGATGTTGCGTGTTCAACACGACGATTGCGATTCTTTCTCTCTTCTGCCTCGTTCGCACGTATCTACTCACTGACAGTTGTGGCAGCGTTGCCACCTATCATGTTGGTTGCAGGGTTACCGTCGCTTACAGTCAGCTTTCCTGGCCCTTCGAAGCGCCCTCGCTCGAAGTACTGTGGTTCGTCGTCATCGCTATTGCCTAAATCGTTTGGGTAGTCAGGCGGTAATTGGCACCAAGGTTTCAACTGGTCTGATGCAAATATAGACGTATAATACCGCTGACTTCGTTCGGCATGTGGTAAGTCTTCAACCACATAACGGTTGTTCGGAAGGACTTTATTGATAACAAAAGGACCTTTGTGTCGAGGTTGCAGTTTGCGTGATGTGCCGGTGCTTGCGTGGTGAGTACTAGGTTACCCTCGTGGTAAATCTTTGGGCTCGAGTGTTGCGCATCGTATAGTTTCTTGGCTTGTGCTCGTATGTCGTTAACTCGATTAGCAGAATCGGCTCGTAGCTACTGTAGCTCAGCGTCGGTCATCATGTCCCCATGATCGTCTCGAAGCACTTGGATAAATTGATTCTGCAGAATATCGCGTGGCGTGTACCCATAAAGTAGTTGGAAGGGAGTGCATCCGGTCGTCTTATTGGGCATAGTGTTGATGCTCCACTGAATTTGGCGTAGCTTATCGTCCCACCTTTTTTAATCATTGGTGGTAGGTAGTAACATGGACAAGATGATGCGATTCGTGCACTCGACGTGCCCATTAGCGCGTGGCGTACGCACTGCATTGAGAACATGTTTAACGTTATTGTCGTGGCAAAAGTTCTGAAATGCTTTCGAGATGAAAGCCGTTCCTAGATCGGAGACGATGCGTTCAGGCATTCTAAGGTATCCCGTGACTTCTGACAACACCTGGATTACATGGCTGGTTGCGGTGCTCTTCACGGCGCGAATGATAGAGAACTTTGTAAAGGAGTCGACGATTACCAGGACGTGCTCATTGCGCTTGGATGACTTTGGGAATGGACCCAAATGATCAACGTGGATGGTCGTGAATGGTAACGGCTTAACGTTATCGTAGTGGTATTGTGACTCTCGTCGTCCACCGGAGTTTTGTTAAGGGCACATCGTACGTATGACTTGATGTAGCTCTTCACGTAGTTGCGCATGCGAGGAAACCAAAACAAATTGAGGATAGGCTTTATCGTTTTGTCAACGCTAATGTGACCTGCTTTATCGTGGCATTCATGTAATACATGGTATCTTAACTGTTTAGGAACGACCCACAGGGAGTTATCGTTATATTTCAGGTATAAGCGTCCTAGTTGGATTGCTCTGAATTCCCGCCATTTTGCATTTCGTCGACGATGCGCTTGATTTTCTCGTCTTGCAATTGGATACTAAATAACCAATCAGCTTTGTCGATTATCGTTCTCGAGATTTTGAGGTCAGTGGTTTCCATTTCTCGAGCATCTTCATAAGGTGCACGGCTCAGCGCGTCCACATGTTCCATACGAGAAGCTGGTCGGTGAAGGATCTCGATGTCGGAATCCTGGATTCTCACCCATCATCGGGCGATACGTGGTATGAGCTCCCGCTTCTCCATCGTCGTTCATAAATCGTTGCAGTCGGTGATGACTCTTATTCTCTTCCCGTAGACGTAGTACTTAAACCTTTCAAGCGATTCAACAACTGCCAAGGCTTCAAGCTCGTAGCTGTGGAAATGCTTTTCATTCTCCGTGGTGGAGCGACTGAAATAGGCAATTGGTTGGAGTTGTTCATTTTCCACTTGCATCAGAACGCTTGCCAAGCCGATAGAGCTGGTGTCCGTATGCAACTCGTGTTCGGCATCGATGCGGTAGCTCGCCATTGTTGGTTTCGACGTCAGTGCGCGTTTTAATTTCATGAGAGTTGAGTCTTGTTGCTGTCCCCATACGAATTCGGTATTCTTGCACAACAGTTTGCGTAATGGTTCGGAGATTATGAAATAACCAGCGAAAAACTTTCGAAAATAGCCGCTGAGGCCTAAGAACTTATGAACCTCTGTTACATTTCTTGGTGTCGGGAATTTGGCAACAGCGTTGGTTTTTATTTCGTCTTGGATGCCCGAGGGATGTAGCTGATGTCCCAAAAAGATTATTGTTTCTTTGAACAGCTCACATTTGCTCACGTTTAACGTGAGTCCACACGATCGTAAGACTTGTAGTAGGCGTGAGAGTTTACCGTATATCTCGTAGAACGAGTTGCTGCAAACCAGAATGTCGTCTATGTAGTGGAGCATGTCGCCCTTCTCCACCCGTTTCTGAATTTCTGCCATGAGTCGATTAAAAACAGCTGGTGCGTTCTTGAACCCAAACGGCATTCGTTTGAATTCGTACAACCCGTCAGTAGTGATGAACGCTGTAAACATTCGACTATCGGGGGCCATTGCGATCTGATAGTAGCCACTATTCAAATCGAGCGATGAGAAGTACCGGAAACATTTCGCCTCTTGCAGCCATTCTTCGATGTTCGGGACCGGGAAGTTCTCTTTCTTGGTCAGCTTATTGATGCGTCCCTAATCGATACATAGTCGATCGCTCCCGTTGTGTTTCTTAACCAGTACGACACGGCTTGCGTACTACGATATAGAATTCACAATGATGTCATGCTCCAGTAACTCGTTAACCATGGTGTTCACAATGTCTCGTTTTGGTTCCGGAATGCGGTAGGGTGCTGGAGAAACGATTTCGTTACTCTCAAGTTCGACACTAGCTTCGNACGACACGGCTTGCGTACTACGATATAGAATTCACAATGATGTCATGCTCCAGTAACTCGTTAACCATGGTGTTCACAATGTCTCGTTTTGGTTCCGGAATGCGGTAGGGTGCTGGAGAAACGATTTGGTTACTCTCAAGTTCGACACTAGCTTCGACTACGTCGGTTTTTCCAATGCCGTTCAACCCATTTGAGAAAACATCGAAGTAGCTCTCCAGAAGACCTTTCATTTTAACTCTCTCGCTGGTGTTGCTAAAATTATACAAAAGTTTGGAAAATTCGCTATCGGATATTACCGTCGTTTTTGTTGCTCGTTTATTTTCAAAAAGCGTGCGACCGCTCTCGACCCGCATCGTAACGTTGGTGTTGATGATAACATATAAAACAGTAAAACATCGTGCTGCATTAACTCGTCATCAGTNATTTGAGAAAACATCGAAGTAGCTCTCCAGAAGACCTTTCATTTTAACTCGCTCGCTGGTGTTGCTAAAATAATACAAAAGTTTGGAAAAGTCGCTATCGGATATTACCGTCGTTTTTGTTGCTCATTTATTTTCAAAAAGCGTGCGACCGCTCTCGACCCGCATCGTAACGTTGGTGTTGATGATAACATATAAACACTGACTTACGAATGATGCTACACTGGCTGCCAGTATCGATGAAAACGATGTATGGGNACCTCCGCAAATTCCTTTTACTTGTATACAGCACTT
This sequence comes from Rhagoletis zephyria, assembly GCF_001687245.7. Classification (NCBI taxonomy): domain Eukaryota; kingdom Metazoa; phylum Arthropoda; class Insecta; order Diptera; family Tephritidae; genus Rhagoletis; species Rhagoletis zephyria. Next base: position 53,042 of record NW_016158502.1, on the reverse strand, counting down.
GCGTCGTTCAGCGTTTGTATATTCGGCCACTGACTTACGAATGATGCTACACTGGCTGCCAGTATCGATGAAAACGATGTATGGGTTCGATTGTATATAGATGATTTTGTTGAAACATCCATCCAAGTTCGTTGCCCCAAGTTTCCGTGACGTTGCGGTCGTTTTGTTACAATTACCACCATTCGAGTGAACTTTGTTGCACATTACGCAGCGGTGGCGTTTCTGCGGTAGTGGACATTTGTTGGAGAAATGCCCAAGCTCCTTGCAAGTGTAGCACTTCAATTGCGGCCTTGGTCCCATTTGCTTCGTTGTCCCGTCTAATTTCACCTTAACCTAATCTCGTTTATTTAGATGATTCACTTGTGGTTCGCTTAGCCCTCCACGATTAATAAAATAGTGTTCTAGTGCGTCTCGTATCTGGTTCATCGTTGTGAATTTCATAGCTGCTATGCTGTGCTGAAGTTCGCGGTCTTTTAAACCTGCTCTTGTACAACGTATAACGGCAGCTTCGCTGAGTTTGTGGTTAACACCTAGNTAGATGATTCACTTGTGGTTCGCTTAGCCCTCCACGATTAATAAAATAGTCTTCTAGTGCGTCTCGTATCTGTTTCATCGTTGTGAATTTCATAGCTGCTATGCTGTGCTGAAGTTCGCGGTTTTTAAACCTGCTCTTGTACAACGTATAACGACAGCTTCGCTGAGTTTGTGGTTAACACCTAATGCTGAAGCTCGGAAACAATATTCCTTCACTGTTTCCTTCGGTCGTCTTATCGCGTTCGACATAACAAAGTGAATTTCCGCTTCGTCTTGTACTGATCCAAACTCATGTTGTAAGGCGCCAGCAAAATCCGCACATGTAGTATGCAATGTGGGTGATGCCTCTAACCACATACGTGCAACGCCTATTAATCTAGTGTATACAGCGAATAATACGAACTTGTCATCCCATTGATACGCCTCGATTACTTTATTGACTGGATCAATAAATTGCTCCACGGTAATACTTGCGTTGTTCGTTGGGTCAAATTCCGGCAGGGTATTTGCGATTTCTTTCACAGACGCGTGTCGCATATTCCCACTCGGTGAAGTATACTCCCTGCCTCGAATGCGTGTAGTTGTATTGTTGCATGTTGTCGTTGCACTCTCAGTGTTTGCTGAATAATTCTCGCCTTCGTTTCGTGCGGCTGCGCTTCCGTTGGTTGATGCTGCGCTGTCAGCGTTTGCAGCGCCCTGCACAGTGTCGTTCGCTGTGCCCTGCGTAACCTGCGATATGCTAGAACCAGTGGCACTACATTGCGCTTGCAAAAGCTGCGCCATCAATTCACGCAGTTGCTTCATTTCTTGTTGTAGCGATATCATTGATGCATCAGATGCCTCTTCAATAACGCTTCCTTCTTGAACGTCTACTTCGTCAGATTGCTCATATTTGCTGAGTCGCTGTATCAGTTGATCGCGTGTACCCGACGTTGGTAACTGCCTCTGTCGTAGCAACTTCTTCAATTGCTCTACCTTTAAGTCGTTGATTTTCGTAATTTTTCGTAAATCCGCTGTTCTTGTTCTTGCTGTCGCCAATGCTGGGCGTTGTGTATTTGTCTACGTGCATGTAGTAAATTCCTTGAAAGTCATTGTTTTTGCTGTTGCTGAGGATGCTTGCCATCCGTGGCATCGTTGCCTAATTGCCTGTAGCCGTTTCTTCGCAAATTCTCTGCTGTTCCGTTGAAAATGCTTACTCGTTTTTGTGTCTCTGTCTCCGAAAATACCTTTCGTGGCAAATTCGTTTCGTTTTCGTTTTATTTCAAGCAATGCTTGCTTGCTGTCTTTGCGCAGTCGCTGCGCATTCGAATAATTGTATGTATGTATGTGGTACACACACAAACGTTTTTGCGCATGTATCAATTCTAATTAGCACATTTATTTGCGATGTGGATTCTGATCCCACTCTGAACTATAGAACACGCTTTATATTTAAATGTTTATTTTGATATAAAAACTGATTCACAAAGAAAAACCGCAGGATGGGTTATTTAAATTAATTATTAAAGAAAAATACTTCAAGTTTCCGATGTTTCGTGTTCAACACGACGATTGCGATTCGTTCTCTCTTTTGCCTCGTTCACACGTATCTACTCACTGACAGTTGTGGCAGTGTTGCCATCTATCTTGTTGGTTGCAGGGTTACCGTCGCTTACACTTGTTTATTGGTTGGCAACTTATGTCCGCTAATTATGTCACTCGTTTCACCCAAAAGAAACATTTGATCATNATGTTTATTTTGATATAAAAACTGATTCACAAAGAAAAACCGCAGGATGGGTTATTTAAATTAATTATTAAAGAAAAATACTTCAAGTTTCCGATGTTTCGTGTTCAACACGACGATTGCGATTCGTTCTCTCTTTTGCCTCGTTCACACGTATCTACTCACTGACAGTTGTGGCAGTGTTGCCATCTATCTTGTTGGTTGCAGGGTTACCGTCGCTTACACTTGTTTATTGGTTGGCAACTTATGTCCGCTAATTATGTCACTCGTTTCACCCAAAAGAAACATTTGATCATGTAAAGTCATCGATTGAGTCATTTTCAATAAAATAATTTCAAGTTAAATAAGGATTTAATAATTTAAGTTATAATTCTGTAGGCTGAGCGTAAGTGGTAAAGGATAGAGTCGTATAGTTGGTTAATCCAATAAATTTTATGATTGAATCCAATACTTTTTATCACGTATAAATGTGTCTAAATAAAATCACTACATAATTTAATTTGATACAAGTTATATTTAATAGAAAAAACTACTCTAAATTTGCTTATTCTTTTTAGTTGAAACACATGTTTACTAACACTGAAAGACAATGAAACAATAACCTTAAACTGTAATTTTGTGCTATTGATCATAGATAGCGCAATATTAGTGTTCCATATTAAAGTTGCCAGAGGAATACTTATCGTTTTGTTGAAGAAAAGATGGCTCTAGATTCTCTTTCAGTCAAAATCAAAAAGCAAAATTGGAATTGGAATGAATGATAGAAAAATTTGATTATAAGCTTTGTGCATAACTTTAACCACGTATAACTTTTTAAGGAATATTTTTATCGAAAAAACCAAGGACCTTTTTTGTAGAGAGCAAAATTTTGTATTAGAATACGTCTTTGTCAAAGTTATTTCTATATATATTTATCCATTTATTTTGGAGATAAAATATTAAATGCAAAAAGTAACAAAATCCCATGTTATTTAAATGGGAAAAGTAACATGATTTTGGCACGATTTAAATTGAAAATTAAGAGCTTATTTAGATTGGATAATTTTTCTTAGGACAAAAACTAAAACTTCTGGGGGCGGCAGCGAAAAAAAAATCAACCTGGGAAATAACGGACACCCTATTGCTGCCTGGTGGCCGCAATGGGTGCGATGTTGTTTGCGTCGGAAGTACTCTGCAGCAGGGGGCACTGAAACCGAACGCCCACTCAGAGAAGAAGGATGCGGAGCAATCCGCCTGCAAGGTATTGTTCCGTGGACCTGAAATGATTGAAGGGTATCGCCAATCTAAACGGAGTGAGGTCGCCGAAACAACAGCTCTTGGTCAAAACCCGAGTCATTACGTTTCGTAGAACCGGCTGTCGTGGGAATGACTTCCAGCCGCTGTGGAGTGGTGGTTGGAAGTGCGCGCTACAACTCCGCAGAGCCTGGGTTCTAGCCCTGGTCAAGGCAAAATCGCAAAAAATTTATGGGTATTTCCACACGTCGCATACGCAGTCGTACGTTTCAATGTGATACAAACAAGGAATGCCATTTGTTTTCTTTAACTTTTTTGGGTCATTGTGTAGCACATAATTAGCTCTATATTTAGCCGAAAAATGAAAACAATCGAACTGCTTGGTCCTAAAATATAAGCATTTAAAGAGAGTGTCGTTACTTGATAAAAAATGGAAGTAGATTTTTTCTTTTCTTACAAAATCGCAAAACTCTGCGAATTCTGGATGGCTATTTTCATGAAACTTATTTTAATATGATTTGGAGCAATTCTAGTTGGTTTTAGAGTGTTTTGAATTAATGTAACTTGTTTCAATTTTCTTTTACAATCCCAAGTGTGAAACGTCACGTGACGTAGCGTCACGTGACATAAATTTCCATCGTTATATTTTTGTTAGTATTGCTTTTAAATGAATTTTTAACGCAAATAAAACGTTTCATGTAGAATATACTTTATATTTTGACTTCAGCGCCAATTCAGGGTGAATCTGTTGGAAATATATGACTTATTATTGGCGTCACCTAGGAAGACCATTTTACGTAAACATGATTCTACTTACATAGCCAGTATATATTTTGAAAAGCAGACAAATACGTTAGATATAAGATTTTTATTTTTTTTTTGTCGGTGTGGACCTTCCGATGGAAACACCCATGTGAAAAATATGAATTTAAAAGCAAAAAAGCTTTTGACTGCCGTAGCCGAGTAGGTAGAGATGTCGACTATAATTCCGTGTGTCGCAGGTTCAAATGCCGGTACATGGAGTATGTAATTGTTAGAAACAAATTTATTGATATACAAAATTTATACATTTCACATAAAATTTCAATTTGTCAATAGCATTTTCAATCTTGATAACTTATCAAGAAAAGAGCCTTTGATTTCTGTGCTAGAATACCAAATCTTGATAAATACTAAAAAAATTGACAAATTATAAAGATTTTCAATTTATCAAGTGCACAGAATCGGGCTGTTAGTGAGACTTACCCGCCAATTCTGTGTTTTCTTGATAAATTTTTTGTAAAGAAATTTTATCAAGATTTTTATCAAGTAAAAGCTCCCTTCCCATTCTGTGTCAACGATTTCCACATGAGTGGAACAGATTTCATTGTCACATATGAAAAATATGAATTTAAAAGCAAAAAAGCTTTTGGCTGCCGTAGCCGAGTAGGTAAAGTTGTCGACTATAATTCCGTGTGTCGCAGGTTCAAATTCCAGCACATGGAGTATTTAATTGTTAGAAACAAATTTATTAATAACAAAATTTATACATTTCATATGAAATTTCAATTTTTCAATAGCATTTTGAATCTTGATAATTTATCAAGAAAAGAGCTTTTGATTTCTGTGCTAGAATACCTATTCTTGATAAATAATGAAAAATTGAGAAATTATAAATATTTTTAATTTATCAAGTGCACAGAATCGGGCTGTTAGCATAGTACAACCCCAAGTGTGAAACGTCACGTGACGCTACGTCCATAAATTACGTAATTTTCCATCGTTATATTTTTGTTAGTATTGCTTTTTCGGCCGCTGTGGTGTAGTGGTAAGCAGTGCGCGCTTCCACTCCGCAGCATCTGGGTTCAAACCCTGGTCAAAGCAACATCGCAAAAAATATAGAAAAAAGGTTTTTTCTTAACAGCGGTCGTCACTCGGCAGGCAATGGCAAACCTCCGAGTGTTTTTCTGCCATGAAAAACAGCTTCTCATAAAAATACAATCGCCGTTCGGAGTCGGCGTAAAACTGTAGGTCCCTCCGCTTTGTGTGACCACATCAAGGCACACGCCACAATTCGGAGGAGAAGCTCGGCCAAACACTAACATATGTGTAAGCGCCAATTTATTATTATTATTATTATTATTACTTTTAAATGAATTTTTAACGCAAATAAAACATTTTATATAGAATATACTTTATATTTTGACTTCAGCGCCAATTCAGGGTGAATCTGTTGGAAAAGACTGTAGGTCCCTCCACTTTGTGTGACAACATCAAGGCGCACACCACAAATCGGAGGAGAAGCTCGGCCAAACACTAACATATATGTAAGCGCCAATCTATTATTATTATTATTATTATTATTATAAATGTATTTGTCAATGTTATTGTGGCTTAATATAAAATTTTGTTTTTAATATTTTTATTGAGCTTTGTACCACGATTATGTTTTTATTAGGAAAACTGGAAAAAGCAACAAAGTCTAAGCGGTAGAAGTTATAGCAGCTATTTCGGATATCACCACATCTCGTCATCAGACGCACACCACAAGTCGGAGGAGAAGCTCGGCCAAGCACTAACATATGTGAAAGTGGCAATTTATTAATAACTGACTTCAAAAAAGGAGAAGGTTATCAATTCGTCGGATTTTTTTTGTATGTATTTTACCGAATAACTTTGCACCACGTCAACCGATTTCGATAATTTCTTATTAATTAATTTATGTATAATTTGTACTAATTTGGTATAGATCCGATCATAGGATCATGCAAAAATTAAACGTACTCCTAAAGTTTTATATGAGCATTGAAGTTGGTTGTTTTTTTTTTTGCTTAAACATTACTTGTTATTATAAAAGGTCTATTCTGCGCTGGTAACAAAAATTTTGTAACCGGTAAATAAAGTTCCTGCCCTGTAAATTGGTTAATAATATATTGCTCCGTGAAATATGCAATGTCAGAATTTCCACTAATCCTCATAGCTGAATTTCTGAATATTTTGACTGCATTACCAACGCACATAGAATCTCGGTGACAAGAACTAGTAAAATTGTTTGGTAATAAAATTTTCCGTTTACAAAATTATCGGTAACGTGCAGAATAGACCAGTTAGTAATGCTTTAACCGCGTACTTGCGGGAGGGATTCGAGTACAAAAGCACTCAGTACTTGAAGAAAGTATCGAGTATTTACTAGTAGTTACTCGTTTCGAAAGATTATGTTAGTTATGTTTATCCGACTTCAAAAAAAGGAGAAGGTTATCAATTTTATTTTATGTACATTACCGCATAACTTTAGACCACGTTAACCGATTTTCATAATTATTTTTTTAACGGAAAGGTGGTACCTCCTAGATGGTCCTGTTCTAGTTTGATTTATCCGATAATTTTNGGAAAGGTGGTACCTCCTAGATGGTCCTGTTCTAGTTTGATTTATCCGATCATTGGATCGTGAAGGAATTAACCNACTTCAAAAAAAGTAGAAGGTTATCAATTTTATTTTATGTACATTACCGCATAACTTTAGACCACGTTAACCGATTTTCATAATTATTTTTTTAACGGAAAGGTGGTACCTCCTAGATGGTCCTGTTCTAGTTTGATTTATCCGATAATTTTATCATAAATTTGTATATGAGAATTGAAGTCGGTTTTGTTTTTTGCTTAAAAATTACTTGTTTTTATTTATCGTTGTGATTCACAACAATTACAAAGTCCAAAGACATAGATTAAGGCAGTGGCGTAGCCAGGTAGGGGGCCATTTTGTTTAGTTCTCCACAGTGTTGGGAAATAATCTATAATTTATACAAAAACTGTACTTTTCGACTGTAAATTGTATCCACTTTTTAATTTGCTCATATGCAAGCATGCATACATAGATTCCCTTCAAGACCAGTGCTTTGATGGTATTCACGGGAAAGTTTATGTAGGTACATTTACATATTTTACACTTTTAACATAAATGTCAAGGCAGATCTTTTAAGATACACTTCTTAACAAACAAATATTTTTAAGTTATTATGAATGGATAAAAGAGACATCTTCTTTGAATTCAGTACTAAAACTTGAAATTTCAAGTGCTTATCAAAACTTTATACATGTTAGCTAGATTGGCCATTTACCTTAAAATTATATAATTTTAATTATCTTCTATATATATAAAAATGAAATGTTTTTCGTATGACCGCGATGCCTGAACAAACGGCTGAACCGATTTCAATTATGTAAAAAGTACTTGTTAGGACCTTCTGTGTGGAAGGTTTTTCGATTTAAACAAATTCGAAACTTTTTGTTGTTGTTGCCGAAAAATGAAGAATGCTGAGACGTCACGATTTCACAATTTCATAGAGTATTCTGTACATTAAATGTCACTTAACTACTCAATGGCTGGACCGATTTGGTTCACATTTGGAACATATGTCGGTACCTTGAAGGGAAACATTCCGACTAAAAATTTAACCGCTAGGTGGCGTTGGGGCCGGTATATTCCCAAAAACTCCATCTTCTTGACGATCTGGCTCATATTTAGAATAAAATTTAGCCAATTGAAAAGAAATATTGGAACTAAAAATGTACACGATAGGTGGCATTGTGGAGGAGATGATCCTAAAATTCTTATACACTGGGATAATGACAGATATCTACTATATATTTGTAGACGTATATATGTATGTATGTATGTATGTGCCAGGTTGCAGCCTAATTGGATGGACAGAATCGAATGAAATTTTGGCAGAGTATTGCTACAACACCTGGGCTTATAATAGGAAGAAAAAATTGGGATTCGACAAGGGGGCGTGGCACCTCCCATAGGCGTGAAATTTTTTATCAGCCATAACTTCGGTACCATAAGTGACATGAACTTCAAATTTGGTATGCAGACTTATCTATGGTATGTGCTTATAGTAGGCTATAAATAAATGAGTTCGTAAAAGGGGGCGTGGCACATCCCATGGGCGTGACATTTTTATCAGCTATAACTTCAAAACCATAAGTTACATGAAGTTGAAATTTGGTACGCAGACGTATCTATGGTAGGTGCTTATAGTAAGGTACATATAAGTGAGTGCAAAAGGGGCGTGGAAATTTTTATCAGCTATAACTTCAAATCCATAAGTCACATGAAGTTGAAATTTTGTATGCAGAGATATATACNACATACGCGTACGAACAACAGCGGGAATTTTTTCTACCTAACATTCGCGAACGCGAACTATCTGGACTGGTTTTATGCTTCACGTTCGCGAAGGAGAATCAATACAGAATATTTGATACGTTCACCTTCGCGTTCGCGTACGAAGGTGAGTGAATATTTCCGAACCCTGGCTATAACTTCAAATCCATAAGTCACATGAAGTTGAAATTTTGTATGCAGAGATATATATTTAGGTAGGTGCTTATATACATAAATACATGAGTTTGAAAATGGGGGCGTGCCTCATCTCATATTCGTGGAAATTTTATCAGCTTTAACTTCAAACCCGTAAGTAACACGAAATTGAAATTTGGTATGCAGACTTATCTATAGTAGGCTATAAACATATGAGTTTGTAAAAAGGGGCGTGGCACATCCCATAGGCGTCGAATATTTTACCAGCTATAACTTCGGCACCATAAGGCACATGAACTTGAAATTTGGTATGCACACATCTATGGTAGGTGCTTATAGTAAGGTATTTATAAACGAGTTTATGAAAGGGCGTGGCACATCCTATAGGCGGAGAATGTTTATCACCTTTGACTCCGGAACCATAACTCACATGAACTTGAAATTTGGTATGCAGACATATCTATGATAGGTGCTTATAGTAAGGTATATATAAATAAGTTTGTAAAAGGAGGCGGGGCGCATCTCATAGGTGGGGAATTTCTTGTCAGCTATAACTTCGGACCCATAAGTCACATGAGATTTAATTCGGCATGCAGATATATTTATGGAAGGTGCTTATAGTAGGATATATATAAATGAGTTTGTACAAGAAGGCGTGGCACATCCCATGGGCGTGAAATATTTAAACAGATATAACTTCGGAACCACAGGTGACCAGAACTTGAAATTTGGTATACAGTTATATCTGTGGCAGGTTCTTGTAGTAAGGTATATATAAACGAGTTTATAAAAGGGCGCGTGAACTTGAAATTTGGTATGCAGACATATTTATGGGAGGTGCTTAGAGTTAAGTATATGTACATGAAATATGATGAAATATGTGTTCATCTGTAATAGGGATGCACAGCTGAGGTGCACGCAGTCGACGTCGCGGGCAAACTGCGAGCACGCGACCGTGCTAGGCGAGGTGAAGTGAGCTGCACGGAGATGGCATCGTATACATATTAACCACTACACACTTATTTTCAAGTAAAAATGTGTGCATGTATGTGCGACAACTGAGCCAGTGTGGCATCAGGCCACCAGAAAAAGCTAATTTTTCTAAAACAAACGCGCCAAGTTTTTACTATCATGTTTAATAATTTTTTTGATTCAGTAAAAAGTGTATATACATATCCATTCCCTCACGTTTTTATAAATTAATTAATTTCAATACATTTATGACAACGCAAAACATATTTAATTTACCTAGTCCTCACATTTTATTCAGTAAATGAATTCCATCTTAATATAGAATGTTAGTGTATAGTGAATACATACATACATATGTACCTGTGCATTCGGTGTGCTTAAATTAAAAAAACATCACTAAGTACCGCACCAAGCATTGAATTCCAATTATTTTGGCTTTTTGGTTTCCCAAAAGCACTAAATTTAGTGCAAAATGCACGACCTTGGCAACAGTGAGCTGAGCACATCAATGCTCAAACAGTGCTGCCAGACCAAGTATTGAGTAAATGCGCTATGTATATTTTTCTCTTAAAGGAAAAGTTCTAATTGGCGAGGGTATTGATTTTTGGTTCTTATAATAGAACACAGATAAGATTCACACACTTATCTTAGGACTTAATTAAAATAATCAACATTATTTGTAGACGAATATATTTGTGTTCGTATGAAATAGTAGCTTATGTCGGGAGGCTGGCTTTAGTAAAATGTACCATTTCCTATATTCTTTAAACCACAAGGAATTTTTTATGAAACTTTATACGAATATTGACTTGCTAGCATAGCCATTAACATTACCGTCTTTTACGTTTATTTTCCAAGAGTTCTTCAACGACTCGGCGCCAGTGAGTCTTTCGCAATCGTATGCTGCGAATGGTTCATTATACTAAAGAAAGTCTTCCGACATAAGCTACTATTCTATACGAACACAGATATGTATACTTCCTAACAGGCTTGTAAAATGTCCAATACCCAAATCCCTCGCATGAGTTATTATCGGTAAAAAATTGGGTACGCTCAAATCTGGCATCGCTGCAGCAAGTACAGCGCCAGTGAAACAGTGTTGATATTTTAAGTACAATTGTACTTTTTTCAGTACAATTAATTTTAAAATGTACAATAGTACAATTTGCCGATTTTAAGTACAATTTCCACATCAAAAATACTTTTTGTACCAAACGCTCAAATCTCTTCTAGCACTTTTATTCTTAATCCGTTTACATTTAATTAAATGGATATACCTATATTTCATATTTGCTACAAAACGAAATTATGAATTGTAATTTTGAATGTAAACGTGATTGTGAACAGGGATATTAGTGATGGCGTTATGGTAATTGCGATTTCTTATCACCGGCGGGTGAAATATCCCTCATCGCTATTTATTTTGAAAAAATCTTTGGAAATGCAATTTACCTAATGGCGATCCTGCAGAAATAGAGGTAATTGAGCAATTCGGGGGTTGAAAGTAAAAAAATGTATGTAAATTCCATGCGTTGAAATTATAAATTTCCCTTGAGGATTTCCATTTTATCGATAGTGATCTCATTTTATGTTCATTAATATGAACTGACCTATATAATGTATTAATGTTGTATCATCATTGTCTTCATCTTTGACAAAATTACACGGTCACCCGGTATTTATTTTATTTTTTTTAAATAATTTTAATTATTTTTTTTATAAAATGGTGCTCATTGTCCAACACAAAAACCTTGGAAATAAGTCTAAACATGAAAGATTGAAAAAAATCAACAAAGTTGCATCAAATTTTCACAGTTTTTGTTCAGAATTTGTAGACGTGTTTTAGGTTAACATTTTTGTAGCCCATTCATTCTAGTGTAATAAGGTGCAAGTTTGAAGTGTCTAAAAAATAGCATTGATTTTTTGAAGTTTTCTGTTTGCGGTGTTGCTTACTAGGAAATCTAATTAAAAAGCTCGAAATTTTTACGAAAGTGTGTTGATTTTTTTAATGTTGCAAAAAGATTGATCCTTGGATTTGTACGGCTTTTTTTTAAGTATAGACTGTATTTTTATAAAAAAATACATAATATTAAGGTAAATGGTCAAATCTTGTCAATATGTGAGTGTCGTAAAGTTTTGATAAGCACTTTAAATGCTATTATAATGTCAAAACTTATTACCGAATCCAAAAATATGTCTCTTTTATCCATTAATAGTTGTGTTTTTTTTACAAATTATCCAGTAACTTGCCAGCAACTCTCCAGTAACTTTATTTCTAAGAATTCGCTCTCATAGAAAAAATTTGCAATAAAGTACGCGAACGCTTTTCCAGTAATAATTTGCAAGTTTCATGAACAGCTGATAAATTGGTTGTTTATTCGCAGCAAATTCCTAATAAAACAATATATTTTGTATTTAAATAGGTTTATTTTGTGAAATTCAACAATAAAAACCCACAAACAGTTTCCTTATTAGTTTAAATTGCATCCAGCAACATGCGATCAGCTGTTTTTCGTACTGGCAAATTCTTACAAGTAAAAATTTATCCAGTAAAATCCAGTAAAAACTTCAACTTCAGCTGTCATTTTTCGCTCTCTCAATTTCCCCTACTTTGCAAGTTTTTGCGTACGAAAACGCCAAAACATGAAAATTCGTAAAAACTTTTACTGGATTTTACTGGAAATTAGTAAAAAAACGCAACTAATAATAACTTTGTTGTTGAGATTGAGCTAGCGCTTTTACGAAAATGCTTGTTGACGGCAATAAAATCAATAAAAGCGCGATCACGTCCTCACCGTCGACACCAACTGCCGGTATGCAGTTTTATAGTCGATTAAATTTTAGTATTATAAAGTGAAAGTGCAGCTAAGAATTCATGTTGATTTTTAATATTTTTTTGCATTTTCTTTATACAAATTGGATGCACAAAAATTTCAGGATGGAAGAAAAAGTGCAACACCTTCAACGAAAAAAGTTCACAAAAATCTACGCGAATTAAATGTACTATCTCGATCATTTAAACATCTCGTACTCGCCCACCACTAAAAATGATTATTTAAATCTAAAGTATATATTAAATGATATTTAATATTTGCTTTAGAGATGAAATTTCAACGAATTTGTTTAAACAAAAATGTTAAGCGCATATGCAGAATGTGGAAGAGAGATTCTTCTGCTTGCGTTTCTATGTTTATATCATTTATCAGTTTAAGCACATACGATTAAAAGTATAAAAAAAAAAATATTTTTAATTGCGGATCCGAAATAAATATTTATTAGTTGCATTGAGTTACGCAAAATTAGTGCCGAAAAACAATCGATTGTGCTGAAGGTGCCGGCTGCTTCCGAAAGGGCCGAAAATGGCACAATGCACACTCCATCACTGTCACACATGCAATCTCACTATTCTGTTGACTTCGTTTTCCCCAGCACCGCTGCGCAATGCTTTGCACGCGCAGTCGCCTGCGACACATATGTGCTGTTTGGGCATCCCTAATCTATAAGATCACTCGGATATGTAAAACTGTGTTTTTTTTGAATCCTTACAGTCTTTAGACTATTTAGAAATGGAAAAATCAAATCATTTTTTTTATCCCGCGATGCTGTTAAACCAAAATTTTTATTCATAATGAATAGAACTCCTTCCGAAATAAACATTCTACCGGAAGAGTGCAGCTATACTAAAACAGCTAAGCGAATAGGCCGCTAAACGGAATGTACTGTAGCAGACAAATTTTAATTTTAAAATTGTATCGTTACCTTAATCCACCTAATATTAATAGTGGAACAAGATTTGTAGTACAGAAAATGATCATCACTTTATAGTAGTTGAAGTACGGATAAAGCTAAAAGTATGGCTCAAAGGGATGCCTTAATTTAAATCGAAAGCAAATAGTTTGTCCCCTTTAATTTATGCTGAATTGAATATATGTTTTGCTGTTTTATATTTTGATTTGTTTACCCCGAACGACGTCGGGTGCTCTGCTAGTTTGTTTATAAAAATGCAGTTTACACTTTAACAAAACCCGTATAAATCCAAGGTGTAATCTTTGCGCAACATTAACAAAATCAACAAACTTTCGTTAAGCTTTTTAATTAGATTTCCTATAAATACATATTTGAGTATGCAGTTTTGTAGCCCGATCAATTCAAGTAAAGCGCAAGTTTAAAATACATAGCTGCGACTTATCGTTGATTTTTAATATATTTTTTTTTTTTTTGATGAAGGCGTTGCTCATTTTCTTCATTAAAAAATCGTCGAACATACTTAGATAATATGGAAGAAAATTACCGACATCGTCAACAATATGCCATACATCAACTGTAAATCACAGCTACTTTAAATTTGCACTTTATTAGACTAAAATTGACCGAGCTAAAAAACTGCAAAATATTAAGAGATAAAATTGAAATAGAAAGTTCGAAATTTTTACGAAAGTTTGTCGATCTTTTTTTTAATGTTGTTCAAAGATTAAACTTATTTTCATTTAGTGTTTGTTAAGGAACAAACTATATTTATATAAACAAATAATTCAAATTAAAATATAATAAAATAAATAGTCAAATCTAGTCAATATGTGAGTGTCGTAAAGTTGTGATATTTAAGAACATCTCTTTCTTAATTAAGGATGACACTGTTTCTATATGAAGCTGATTTCGACATTTAGTTTTAATAAAATTTTTTCGAAAATATTCTTCCAAAACTTGCCTAGGAATGTGATATAGTGGTTCGTTCAAAACCTTTTTTTCAAAACTTATAAAGGCAAAAACGAGAAGGCGAAGACAAAAATTTCCCGCAGTGAATTTTCAGATTTTTAAAACGGTATAGTAATTTAATTTTTTAAATTTAAATAAAGCATGACTACCCCATGGAATAAACGAGTAGATAAAAAATATATAACGGTTAAAACTGGCAAATACATAAATATATGAAAGAATGCACTCAGGCGACACCTCTAGCCATTGTGTGTCACAAATTTAAGTTATCGGTTGAAAATTTTTTTTCAGCCCCCCCCCCAAAGCCAAATCCTGGCTACTACGCGCTTACTAGTCAGGGAGTTAACGACAGAAATTTTCGAGTCCTTTTCGCAAGCCTCATTTTTTTCTATGAGGTATGCGAGTAACGTACAATACTAATTTGGGCGTCTGCCGGCGCACCACCACGACAGGCGCTTACAGTGGGGTTACAATTATAGCTAAAATAAGCAAAACAAGAAAGTCTAAGTTCGGGTGGAGCCGAACACTAAATACCCGGCGCAAATATTAAATATATGTTTTTCACCTTTCCGAAAGCTACAGCTACATGGTAAGCCGGGGTGTATCAATTTTGAGTAAATTGGCGTCCTTAAATTTCGAAATTTTGTTCAGGCATTTCACATTTGGTTGAGATCGATCAAGTAGTTTTTGTGATACGCATATATCATATAAGTGGTCGGTGCCACCCCCATTTTCCTAAAAATTCCTGAAAAACCGCTTCTTTGCTAAAGAACGATTGTACATGTATATCAATTTTGAATAAATATTGATGAATTCCTTAGCCACACTGCTCAAAAAATCTGAAAGTCCGGTACATAAACAATATAAATTCAATGCCGTATTTATGAAAAGTCTCCCAAATTCGACAATTGTAATGCGATTGCAATTAATGAGGTAACAGTTTATTTGAAAATATATTTAATTTTAGACAGTACTACATATTTTGAAAGTGTGCAAATTATCAAAACTCACAATTTAAAAAATTAAGAGAAATATGGGTTTTCTTATTTACCCTATACAAAATCCTAACAAGCCAAGTCCGAAAATAGATCATTAAATACCATTTTAAAGGCCTATATATCCTCTTCTCAGATGACATTCGATGTTTGAAATCGAGTCAAAACTAGTCATTCAAAAACTCATAAATCTACAAAACCTTATTTTTTAACCTAAATCGACAGGTCGCGACCTCTAAATGACCTTTAAAATATCTATAAAAATAGGCAATAATATTTCTCATATAAACGAATAAAATTAGGGGGTAGGGTCTTGAAATTTCCAAAAAAAACATTTTCGATGAGCACCTTAATGTACATAGTATGCACATAAATAATTTTTTTTTGTACCTGTGTTTGAAAATATATTAAGGGAGTTCAAGATTTGTAGCATTTTAGATGCTNAATATAAATTCAATGCCGTATTTATGAAAAGTCTCCCAAATTCGACAATTTTAATGCGATTGCAATTAATGAGGTAANAATATAAATTCAATGCCGTATTTATGAAAAGTCTCCCAAATTCGACAATTGTAATGCGATTGCAATTAATGAGGTAACAGTTTATTTGAAAATATATTTAATTTTAGACAGTACTACATATTTTGAAAGTGTGCAAATTATCAAAACTCACAATTTAAAAAATTAAGAGAAATATGGGTTTTCTTATTTACCCTATACAAAATCCTAACAAGCCAAGTCCGAAAATAGATCATTAAATACCATTTTAAAGGCCTATATATCCTCTTCTCAGATGACATTCGATGTTTGAAATCGAGTCAAAACTAGTCATTCAAAAACTCATAAATCTACAAAACCTTATTTTTTAACCTAAATCGACAGGTCGCGACCTCTAAATGACCTTTAAAATATCTATAAAAATAGGCAATAATATTTCTCATATAAACGAATAAAATTAGGGGGTAGGGTCTTGAAATTTCCAAAAAAAACATTTTCGATGAGCACCTTAATGTACATAGTATGCACATAAATAATTTTTTTTTGTACCTGTGTTTGAAAATATATTAAGGGAGTTCAAGATTTGTAGCATTTTAGATGCTTTTTTATCCCATTTGGCCATAATGCGTGGTTTGGTTTAAATAAAATGCGCCAGATAGTTTGACGAGTATTTGAGACCATGCTGTGACAGAACTGTTTGAAAGTGAGCAGTCAAATCAACAGAACAGAAAAACCAAAGAACACTTTTCAGCTATCTTGGAGGTTAACTCTTGATATTGGCGCAGCGTCAAAGTTAAAAAAAATACTTTCCTAGCACAGCAACAACAGTTTTTTAATGTATTTTTTACTTTTTCAAACAGTGATTAGTACTACAGTAGAGTTTAATTTAATTTGCCAAAAGATTAACTTTATTTGCCAAAAGATTAATTTTATTTGCCAAAAGGTTAAATTAATTTGCCAAAAGATTAAATTTATTTGCCAAAGTTTATAATTTTATTTGCCAAAAGATTAAATTTTTTTGCCAAAAAATTAACTTAATGTGTCAATGCTATATAAGAAGCTTAAAAAATATCGTGTGTTTAGTACTATAGTAGAATTTAATTTTATTTGCCAAAAGATTAAATTTATTTGCCAAAAGTTTAAATTTATTTGCCAAAAGATTAATTTTATTTGCCAAAAGTTTAACTTAATGTGTCAGTGCTATATATAAGAAGCTTAAAAAATATCGTCTGCCATCTAAATTCCAAAAGTCGTCTGCCACCCACAAAAATATCGCAAAAAAAATTTTAAACTATTTCCGCAAAGATGAAATTAGTTAAAATGCTTCTTTTCATAGTAACAAAGAGAAAAATAATAGACTGCCGCCAATAACATACGGCGAAGATCGTCTGCCAAGCCTATGAAGTTGGCAAGTAGTGATGTGCTGAATTGTCGGTACCCAATACTTGGAGAAAATTTCGGTACCAAATACTTTCTTTTCGGTACCCGATATCGATTCGATACATGAAACCTTCGTCATAATATATATACTTGTGGGCAGCTGATTAAGTTTAGTGACATTTGGACTAGTTTTTACTATTTTTTCTTTTGCTTATTTTATGTTTGCAATGATTTTTTATAAAAGTCTAGCACACTACATAACCAGCACCATATTAATCTACATTTCAAACTTTTTACAAAATTATAAAAATTCAACAAACTTTAAAAATTACACATACAAATTTTAAACTTTTTACTAAACATTTTAGAAAAATTTTAGGTATACAGTTCTATAGCCCATTATATCTTAGAAGTTTTAAACTGCAAATTTTAAAACGGTAGAAAATCGCGTCGATTTTAAATATTTTTATTTTTGCCGACGGTCCTAGGCATTTTCCTCCATATAAAAGTAATTGGCGAGCATACTTTATAATTAATAACAACTAAATTTATAAACAATTAATAGACAATAGAAAAACAGCCAAAACGGACCACAAGAGTATACTTTTGAGGTTTGAAAAGAAAATATCATTGCTATTTTATATTACATCGCCTGAAATAAAAAAAGGTAAAAATAAGACGATGCTTCCTCAAAAGATGAGCAATGTATATGTCATCATTTGCGCCTTCTTGTACTTATCGACACAGTCTTACCAATTGCAACAGTTATTATGGCAACATTGTTAATTCGTAATACTATTACGATTTGCATTGTGGTTGTCGCAGGGGCAGATATTAATCCAGCGACGAGAACGTTCAGATCCAAATAATGTGGAGAAATGGACTTCTTTATCCATAGATTAATGACTTCAACGATAACTAAATAGCTTTTATTTCATATTTGTCAGTATTGCGGACTCTTATTAGAAATTCCAATATTTCTGTACCGAGTATCGAGAGTATTGGATACTTTTTAAGTAGGTACCGAGTACCGATCCATACCTAAAAGCGCCGACTCAGCACATCACTAATGGCAAGCATCACACGAATATCACGGCTACTACGCGGTGTTGCCATTTTAGGCGTTTTCCGGCTAGATTTAGCCGGCTGCAATAGCAAATAGCCGGAAAAAATTCGGTTTAGCTGGCAGCCGATTTGATAGCCGTTTTGCAAAAAAAATTAGCGGTTTTAGCCGATTTTGCTATTTGCCTTATTTTCTTAAATTCAAATATATAAGTTTCCATTTTTAAAAATTCAGTGACCCAAAATCAAGAAATGGCTACTAACGTTTGACGGTGCCGTGATTGGACAGTTTGCAAAGCTGTGCCATAGGCAAACTGGTTTTTATCATGCAATCCGTGCAANTTGTAATTATAATATGTTTTACTATACTTTTATAAATATTCATGTAAAAAAGAATAATATCAATGAAGNCAAACTGGTTTTTATCATGCAATCCGTGCAATTCGTGCACCGTGAAAGGGCTACGCAACACTTCGAAAATGCCCCTGCTTTCAAATAGCTCACACGTATGAATTGAAGGACTACTTANCAAACTGGTTTTTATCATGCAATCCGTGCAATTCGTGCACCGTGAAAGGGTTACGCAACACTTCGAAAATGCCCCTGCTTTCAAATAGCTCACACGTATGAATTGAAGGACTACTTAAAAAAAATGCCAATAGTAAATGTTTCGAACTTTGATACTCTTCTTACTCAAGGAAACAATTTGTGTCTTAGAAGTGTGAAAAAGCATCTGTGAAGTGCAGAACGCAAGCGTATTCAAAAGAAACCCACTGACTTTGAATTTGGTTAAACCAAATTCATTTTAATGTAGTTGAAATTAAATGCAGAGTCGGACAATCGACTTGCTGCTTGCACACAATTCAAACTGAACATTTAAAAGCACATTTACATGTCTGGCTATAGCTACGGTGACCATCCGTTATGTTTTTTGCAGGACCGTACTGTTTTTCAAAGGTCGGTCCTGCGTAGTTTTTCAAACCTGAAAAACCTGAAAATGTACTGATTTTTTCCAAGTGTCCTGCATTTGTCCCGCATTTTATTCGTTATTTTAAAATTATCGGAAAATTAATGGATTTTTTCAAAAAAGTGTTTTTTGGTACTTTTCGTAGCTTTTCTTCAATATCTCATGAAAAAATCTCCAAATTAACGTAAGCGACTTACAGCTCGAAGGGTATTGATGTGCCTCTTACCAAAATATATAACTTGTGGCGACTTCAATGAAAATTATTAGTGCTACAGGCGAAAAAAGTGAGATTTTCAATCAAATACGCAGTTTCATTTGATTATTTTTTCCATTATTTAAAAAATTCGATAAAGAAGATATATCATTACAGTAAACTTTGAGCCAAAGATAATTAAAATCGGATTAGAAATGTAGATGCTATGGAGCGCAATCTGCACAAATTATATATTTTTGTAAAGGGCACTTTGTAACTCGTCGTTTACGCCGATTCCTGACGTCGATTTTTGACAAATAACTGCGAAAAGTACCAAAAAAACAAAAAAAAGAAGGGTATTGTTTTCATTTTGAACGACTCAAAATTTGCCTATAAAATAATCTTTTAAAGATTTCCACTTTTTGTGTAAGCTGTTGTAATTATAATATGTTTTACTATACTTTTATAAATATTCATGTAAAAAAGAATAATATCAATGAAGAAAACGTGACTCATTTTTAAAGTTTAAAATGTATTAAGAATTTAGAATCATAAATACTCTTTTGATATTTTTATACTACGTAAATATATGTAGGCATATTTTTGAAAAATTGTCCTTCATTTTGAATCCATATTTATGGTCACCGTAGCTATAGCTGAGCGTGCGGAGATGTTTGCTGTTACTTTTTAGCGTTCAGAAGGGCCGGGTTCGGGAGGACAATATGTGAAAATGATAATACTTTATGTTTGTGTCTTTTACATATAAAAAATTATCTATAAAACATATTGCTTTCAAGTTGTTTAAGACAAATTCATTTTAAAGTAGTTGAAAGTATACGCAGGAAAAGGCAATTGACTACTGCAGGAAATGAGCTCGTTGCTCGAAAGAAGTGAGAATTTCAATTAGTTGTCATTGAAAATAAAGTAGTCCATAAATTACTTTCAAATTAATTTAATTTCCTGCAGGGTATTATGCCAACTACGGAAGAACAACTTCATGCAATTAACATAAAAAAAAACTTTGAGACAAACAATCAATTTCTGAAAGAACTTTATGCTAAGGAATTACTAATTTATAAAGAAACCAAAAGTCAGTCAAAATTAATGGATTTTTTTAGGATAGATATTTAACAGTGACATATAATGCAGTGCTTGGTTTTGTGGTTAAGCAGGGATAGCTATTTTTTACAACACTTTTATCAACTTACAATGTTGTGTGTCCAGACACCAATTACAGCAAAGGTATTAGGCAGTTTCTATACAACCTAGTCTAGATATCAACCTCGCCGGAAGGTATCATATCAAAGACTCTAGAGGTAGTTGTCGCCTTGCCGCAAGTACATAAATATTGCGCCTAAAAATATGCACTACATATGCTACAGCGGAAATGGACACGCCATTTCTTTAATTGAAATTAATTGGTGCTCGTACCCTACCAACAAATGGAGGAGTATTTCATCGCCTATCGCTACGATGACACTTCTTCGTCACTATTGGAAGTTATCAAAGCGATAGTTACTCATTTCACAAAATCAATAAAACCTTTCTGTCGCTTTTCTTTTTTCTTCTTAAAGATGCCTGGACGATTTTGACTTTTGATGTTTTGAAAATTAGCAAAGCAAATATTGGAAGTTCATTCAAGTAAAATTATACATATTTTTATTTTCTCAATTCATTTTGATTTTTGAGTTAACGTGCAATATCATATTCTATGGGGAAATTAAACTGTTATTATTATTGTTATTATTATTACTTATAGTTTCACCATGATCACATTCGAATAACAAATAATATTTTTTTAATTTTAACAGATGCGTTATTGCCTTTTTACAATGAAGATTTGGAACAGCTTCTTAAAATATTCATGAACTTCATAAAAGCAGGATGAAAATGGCGTAACTCTGGTTGTAAGCTCAAAGGTGTCCCAAATTTCTCATTACGTTTTATTAAAAATGTAACCAATCCAAAAATCTTCTTAAGTACTTCCAACTTTATCGCACAAGTTACTCTTATTCCTATCGAAATAGTTCCTAATTGCTGTATCGCTTTCGTTTCATAAAGACGTGACATCTTGGTGGAACAGTTCTTCCCGAGAGCGGATAAGAATTCGAAAAAGTATCGATATCATCGGCGATGATTTTCACAGAAATGTCTTATCGAACAAGTAACTTCCGCAATAGAAAATGCTGGCAGGGTATGTATGTACATTAGGGTGGTCCAAAAATGTATGGGAGAAAAGTAAAATCGGAAATTTAATGCTCTCACCCCCTAGGATTGTTCTATACCGAAAAAAATATACCCCTGTTTTTTTATTTTAAAATCAAAATATATTTAGAGGTCGCTCAAAGCGCCCATGTATTTTGTATGGAATTGGGCATTATTCTCTGAAGTCTTCTGAAGAGAAGCAAAGTTTTCAGATTGAAAAATTTTGATTTCCATGGATTCTATGCCATTTCTACGAAAAGCCTTTTTTTCCCCATACAAAATACGTGGGAAACTTTGAGCTCTTTGGGCGACCTCTAAATATATTTTGATTTTAAAATAAAAAAACAGGGGTATATTTTTTTTTCGGTATAGAACAATCCTAGGGGATGAGAGCATTAAATTTCCGACTTTATTTTTTTTTGGACCACCCTAATGTACATACATACTCGTATATGCAAGTGTGTCCACCAATCTATTACACTATGCGACAGTCAAAATCGGGATGGGATGAAACCAACGGGAAATGTTATATCGGTCAAAAACAAGTTATACGTGGCCCGGCGTTTCGCTGGGTCACGTCTAGGAATCGAGATATATCGATTTGAAGTTAGTAACTATCATATAGGGGAAATTGTCACCTTTGGTGGTCTTTTTTTTGACATAACTCGAGAACCACTAGTCCGATTTTGCTCAAACAAATTAAAAAAAAAATAAAAATTACAATTCCTTTAATCTGTTAATATAACGTTTTTCTATATACTCAACAGTTTTGCCGGTAAAGATAAATGTATGAAGAAAAAAAAAATTATTTTTGCCTAAAAATTAAATTTTTTTTTTTTAATTCATAAAAAATCCAAAACGGAAAAAAGTGTCACGTAAAGTCACATAACCTATGAACAAAATGAGACATACATCATGAAAATCAATGTATGCGTTTCGCTTTTATTCAAAATTAAGTAAAGGTATGAATTTCAAAAATTTGCTCGAGATATGCTCAAAATTCCTTGGAAAAAACATTGATGACTTTTTTTTTTGATTGTCAGAATTAAAAAAAAAAAGTAATAAACAAAAGGTTATTTGATTTTTATGGTAGCGGTAACAAACTAAAAAACGGTCATAAATGTGCGTGGACAATTAAAAGCAAAAAAGGAAAGTGCACTTTTTTAATTATTTGTGTTTTTTCCGTTGGCTACCTGCATGATTTTTTTACACAAATTGCACCCACATTTATGAGTGGTCATGTTTTAGAACGTTTCGAAAAATTTAAAACGCACACGAATCAGGTATATAGCCACCCTTAAAAGATGCGCCAATTCATAAGTACCTCTCAGTAAAATATTGAAACTTACGTAGTATTTATAGGTGTTCATTGATCGATTTTTGTCATTCAACAAGTGTCTCCGAACGCGTAAAGTACGATTTTTTTAAAGTGACGAAAAAGTAATAAAAGTATAAAACCGAAATGAGTGCAAATTGTCCAGAAAATATCAATTTATTTTGTTAGAGCTTTTTAAACAAATACTGCATTACTCACTGAGCAAGTGGAGCGCGCTTTTAAACTTTATTTTGATTCCGAAACAACAAACGAAAATAAGTTTTGCGTTCATCGATTTTTATAACCTATGTATCTATGTAATAACCCATTAATTACCTGTAATAATTTTTCATTTTACGTGTTAATAATAAATAATATATAATAAATATTATCCAAATTCATTGAAACATAAAATCAATATTCTTGTCAAAATGAGATACCTTCACTCATCAATATTTTTTTACCAGGAAGCTGTGTTTATTTGCAAGAGATTCCCAGAAATAATACCCAATTGTTTACTTAACCATTTTTCATTGCAACTATAACTTATAGGTCCACCCAAAACCCACAAAAACCCCGAAAATGCTATGGGGCGACCAACAAAAAATCGTTAGTATTTAAAGATTGTTAAGTATACGATTGGGTATTATTGTTGAAAGTCTCCTGAAGAGAACCAGAGTTTTCCGATCGAAAAATATTGATTTTCAAGAGTGCTATACCATTTCTACGAAAAATTTTATTTTTCCCATATAAAAATACATGGAAAACTTTACTGTTTTTGGACCACTCTAATGTACTACATATGTGGGTATATGAATAACGATCGCTTAAAATCGATCTCAAATTTGTACTTTCGCTGTAGAAATTTTAGGTCTATGTTATGTAGTTTGACTTTCGTCAATTAAATCTTATGCTTTGTATTGCATGCGCTCCACGTTTTTCGTTTTCAATGTCATAAATTGTTTATAGTGACTTGCTAAAATTTCAAAATCAAAAGTTATCAAAACAAATTCTATTTGACTGAGAAATACTATTTTCTACTTTTTAGTTTATTTAAAAAGTGGTATATTACAATTTTTTATACTATATTTGTTATTAATTCTAAATGTTTTTTGTTTCATATCAACCGAGTTTTCGGATATAAGATTTCTACGGTTATAAGCGTAAAGTTATAACTATAAAACTAACCACAATGTTTAACGCTCAAAAAAAATGTTTGCAAACCTTGGAAGGTACATATTTATTTAATAAATAATCCTCACCCCTTTCACAGGTTTCCGTGTTTATTTCTGAAAATATTGCGCTCCAACTAAGCAAAAGTTCAGTACATCTACTAATAAAGCCATTGCAGGACGGAAAGTGACGTAGGGCAAATGCTACAATATAAGAAGGCAATATTGTTCAGTATGAAGAAAACCCTATTTGTAATTGATCTCTTTTTAATACTTAAGTAATACTTGTGATGTAACGCTTAGCTACAACCTTTGTTAACCAAAAATTATTTCAGTCTAGTGTTTCTACGTCTTTATTTAAATAAAACATGGGAATTTCAGTTGAAACATTTAGTCGTTTTTAGCCGTTCTTTTTTTCCAATTTATCCGGTCGGCCCAAACAGTTCTGGCAACACTGCTACTACGATGTATTAAGTGTAAATATGAGTTATTGGTCAAAACGCTGAAAAATATTAGAATGATAGTTAGACAATCGGAATTGATTGATATAAATCTATATTTTGTCAATTTTTACGTTTATTTTAACAACTCACATTCAACATCTCTGCTTCCTTTATATCGCGGTTCAAGAACACACTGTCAAAATGTTTGTATTTGTATGTTTTGATAGGATATTAGCCAGGCAGAAGCAGACAATTTTTTACTTGTAAGTATGCACAATTATGCAGTCTCCGTGAATTATCTCGAGTTAATATCGTTTACGCGTCAGTTAGCACCAGTGTTGCCAGAACTTTTTGGGCCGACCGGCTAGATTGGCAAAAAAAAAACGGCTAAAATGTTTTAGTGAAATTTCACATAGACTCTGGCATAAAACGGCTAAAATGTTTTAGTGAAAATTCACATGCTCTATTTAAATAAATCGCAAGAAACGAAAGACTAGTTAACACCATTAATTTATATCGAGTGTATATTCCTCATCATCAAATGAATCACTATTGTATATATCACCTGAATTCATTAATTTTAAGAGATCGTCATCTACAGTAAAATTATGGCAGCATTTTTCTTCGCGTTGTAAACCGTATCTTATATATAAAATAGCGTTTAACGTTTTAACGCACATTGGATTTCTTTGCTTAGTTTTTATTATATTCACTAAATATTCGCTCTACTTCTGCATTACTTATAGGCAAAACAAGAAAACTAAAAACTAGGTTGCAAAGGTCAACGAAAGGGTTTTCTCCTAGGGCATTTCGAAATTGATAAACTTCGGCCCATAATTTTACAGTTGAGTCTAAATTACTCCAGGTATGTAACGTTAACCGTTGCCATTGCATCTCTATGGATGTTATTTCGTCGGCATTATATTTGTGTTTTTGTTGCTGTAGTTGAACAAATACTTTTGGTTTAATTACTCTTAATGCATTTCCAACTGAAAAAGCAAGGAATGAAACCGAAACCCAAACCGAAACCGTAACCGTTTAAAACCGTTTCGTTTTTCAAAACCGAAACCGAAACCGTAACCGTTATCTTAACCTGAAAAGGAACGATACCGAAACCATTTCAATCACAGGTTTCAATCGGTTTCCAGAAATTTACAAAAATAATAAATCAAAATTTCTTTGAAATAAATGATTTATTTAACCAAAATCAGCAATATTTTGCTAAAATTCTTGTTAAGTAGTAAATAAGTATGTCAAAGTAACTTTTCGCAAAAAGCTACTAAAATGGTGCCTAATAAATTAAGTCTCGGATCTGGCATCGGTTATTTGGAAGAAGTCATTTTGATTTTCATTTTCACGTGTATAGTTGTAAAGGACACAGAAATGAAGGGGTTTCATAATTATGTAGTAAATATATGACGAAAATAACAATTATATTTTAGTTTTCATACACCTTTAGTTTTACAGCAAAAAGGAAACATTTAAGTGAATCTGGTGATGACGTTGTTGCTGTGTATCTGTGTAGTTTTCAGCGAAAACTGGTTTTCGTTTGACAGATTTTACATGGACGAAAACACAAGTTTTAGGTCGAAAACCAGTTTTAGCAACGAAAACATGTTTCCGATGTAGGTCAGAACATGGTATAAGTGACAAAAACAAGAAAAACGTGAATCAGCTGTTTCTCGACATGTGGGACGAAATGTGGGTTTTTGCGTTTCCGTACTTCTGAACTTTGTTCCATTTTTGAAAGAAAATGTTTCTCTTATTCTCTAATTACCAAATCCGGTCCAGATTGTTAGGGAAAGAACCTAGTGTTGATATTATCAGTGAACTGTAATTTTCGATTTTCTTTCCTCAACGTTTAAGACATTGTGATTTAAATAATATCAACAAAATTTCTGTAAAAAACCGAAACCGGAACGAAACCGAAACCAAAACCGAAATAAATTTTGAAGAACGAAACCAAAACCGAAACCGAAACACTTGGCAAAACCGAAACCCAAACCGGAACGTTATTTTGAATCGGTTTCATTCCTTGTGAAAAAGTCAATTTTTTTAGTGTGGCAATATTTGTAGGGAGGCGTTGGCGTAATTCCTTTATTAAAGTGATAATAAAATAGCGACCATTTTCTCGAATTATTTTCTCGGCTTCGTGGTCAAAAGCGTTTGTGCTTACTTTGGTTTTTAAATACTCTTCAAAACTGTGATAAAACTGAGGAAATGGAGCAAGGTATGGTTCCAACGGGGAGCATATAGGATCAAATGTGTCCGCGTTAATAACCACTAGGGAGCATAGATGCGAGTAAAACATCGAGTTCATTAAAAATCTTCATTGGGTCTGCATTATTGCTTTCGAACAACTTGTTTACTTTTTGCACCTGAAAATAAGGCAAATAGTAAAATCGGCTAAAAACGGCTAACTTTTTTTTACAAACCGGCTAACAAATCGGCTGCCGGCTAGATCGAATTTTCTCCGGCTAGTTGCTATCAAAACCGGCTAAATCTAGCCGGAAAACGGCTAAAATGGCAACGCTGGTTAGCACAGAAGAGAAATGACTGGCGTGCTGTTTTGGACTCGGCCAAAATCGCTTAGGCGGTTACAGCGCCAAATAAGAAGAAGATATGAGAAAAAAATATTTAATTTTTTTGCTACGCTGAAGTGCGTGTTCTTTAATTATATCCTTTAGATTGACTTGTTTACATAAATCTTAGTGCTACTTATACTATTGAGATGCGTCGGTTGTTAACGCAGTAACTATTAAGAAGCCGGTTATTTACTGTTTACTAGTAGATAACTATTTGGGTTGTTATTGTTTGTTTGGGTTGTTGTATGTTGTTCGTTGTAGTGATAGTGCATTTCTATTGTTCCAATGTTCGTCCGTTGCAGTTCGTGATAATACATGTCAAAACAAGTTCTATTGTTTTGATGTTGTTTACAAGTAAGCGCTTATCATGATGTACGTGACCTGTGAGGTTATGTCGTTAACTACCTGTAGTGAGGCTATGTCGTTAACTCTCGTGAAAACAAGTGCATGCTAAATTTGCCTAAAAGCTCAAACAGTCAACGACGTAGGTTGACGCAGACACGATCTACCTTATGGGATTCGCGTGTTAACGAAAACTCACTACCTGATGTCGGTGACGTTGCGGTTGCTTCTCTCTCTCTCTATGAACAGTAAATTTGATATGCTGCTACGTATGTCCACCTACGTTTACGCTACGTCGTTGACTAACTGCGTTTTAAAGATGTGTGATGTGAGGCCGTACTGCGTTTTTTGTCAAAAAACATCAGGGAAATTGCAAACATTGGTCATCAATACTTTGAATAAAAGTTCGTATACTACTTAAATCCGCAAGAAGGATAATTTAGATTTAAATGACATTGTTTTGCGTTTTTCACAAAAAATACATCGTTCATTTGCATTTAAATCCTCTGGCGATGTTTGTAGAGATTTCTCGGCGTTCTGTTATTCTTGTACAATACCACTTTTGACAGACTCATCGGATTTTGAGGTATGCCCCTCATCGTCTCGTATATTTATTTCCATATCCAAATCAGAGCTCTGTGGCACATGCTCGATATCACAGCTCTCATGTGAATAAATATTTGCACTGCATTAAGTATTAACAATATTAAAATTTGTCAAATAAAAGTCAAACACAATTTGTACTACATTTTGACCTTAATCTGAAATCGTTATCTGGACTGAAAAAGATAATTACATTAATATTCATATATGAGCCATTCAGTGCACAAATTGATTGAGGCCATCAACAAAAAGATGGGAGATGCGACGAAATTGTGTAAATTATTTTTTAAAATTCCATTTATATTATAAAATCAAATAAATAATGTTGTTATAAATATTATGTACTATTGTATGTTATATAAAGTTATTATAAACTTAATAACTGATGACTATACCCAGTGCTTTGACACTTAAATTTAAATTTATTTTCTCACCCTGTTTGTGCGGAAAATATCCTTCTACCGAGATCTAAATCAGAATAGTTTTGGTCCAGTTATTTAAGTTTTTCGTAAATCAATCTTTGATAAAAGTAAAAAAACAGCATCAAAAATCTCATTATTACGATTCCCTTGAAAAGATTTTTAAATATTTTTATGCAGATTTTTTAAGCTTAATCTGTTTTGTCATCTGAGGGGACTTTTTTCAAAAAGTTCTTTAAGAAAGTATTTTTATTCATAAAAAACTCCATTTTTGGAGGTATTTTCAAATCG
>NW_016158502.1:8363-24061 GCF_001687245.7 Rhagoletis zephyria | reverse complement strand
GTGATAAAACTGAGGAAATGGAGCAAGGTATGGTTCCAACGGGGAGCATATAGGATCAAATGTGTCCGCGTTAATAACCACTAGGGAGCATAGATGCGAGTAAAACATCGAGTTCATTAAAAATCTTCATTGGGTCTGCATTATTGCTTTCGAACAACTTGTTTACTTTTTGCACCTGAAAATAAGGCAAATAGTAAAATCGGCTAAAAACGGCTAACTTTTTTTTACAAACCGGCTAACAAATCGGCTGCCGGCTAGATCGAATTTTCTCCGGCTAGTTGCTATCAAAACCGGCTAAATCTAGCCGGAAAACGGCTAAAATGGCAACGCTGGTTAGCACAGAAGAGAAATGACTGGCGTGCTGTTTTGGACTCGGCCAAAATCGCTTAGGCGGTTACAGCGCCAAATAAGAAGAAGATATGAGAAAAAAATATTTAATTTTTTTGCTACGCTGAAGTGCGTGTTCTTTAATTATATCCTTTAGATTGACTTGTTTACATAAATCTTAGTGCTACTTATACTATTGAGATGCGTCGGTTGTTAACGCAGTAACTATTAAGAAGCCGGTTATTTACTGTTTACTAGTAGATAACTATTTGGGTTGTTATTGTTTGTTTGGGTTGTTGTATGTTGTTCGTTGTAGTGATAGTGCATTTCTATTGTTCCAATGTTCGTCCGTTGCAGTTCGTGATAATACATGTCAAAACAAGTTCTATTGTTTTGATGTTGTTTACAAGTAAGCGCTTATCATGATGTACGTGACCTGTGAGGTTATGTCGTTAACTACCTGTAGTGAGGCTATGTCGTTAACTCTCGTGAAAACAAGTGCATGCTAAATTTGCCTAAAAGCTCAAACAGTCAACGACGTAGGTTGACGCAGACACGATCTACCTTATGGGATTCGCGTGTTAACGAAAACTCACTACCTGATGTCGGTGACGTTGCGGTTGCTTCTCTCTCTCTCTATGAACAGTAAATTTGATATGCTGCTACGTATGTCCACCTACGTTTACGCTACGTCGTTGACTAACTGCGTTTTAAAGATGTGTGATGTGAGGCCGTACTGCGTTTTTTGTCAAAAAACATCAGGGAAATTGCAAACATTGGTCATCAATACTTTGAATAAAAGTTCGTATATTACTTAAATCCGCAAGAAGGATAATTTAGATTTAAATGACATTGTTTTGCGTTTTTCACAAAAAATACATCGTTCATTTGCATTTAAATCCTCTGGCGATGTTTGTAGAGATTTCTCGGCGTTCTGTTATTCTTGTACAATACCACTTTTGACAGACTCATCGGATTTTGAGGTATGCCCCTCATCGTCTCGTATATTTATTTCCATATCCAAATCAGAGCTCTGTGGCACATGCTCGATATCACAGCTCTCATGTGAATAAATATTTGCACTGCATTAAGTATTAACAATATTAAAATTTGTCAAATAAAAGTCAAACACAATTTGTACTACATTTTGACCTTAATCTGAAATCGTTATCTGGACTGAAAAAGATAATTACATTAATATTCATATATGAGCCATTCAGTGCACAAATTGATTGAGGCCATCAACAAAAAGATGGGAGATGCGACGAAATTGTGTAAATTATTTTTTAAAATTCCATTTATATTATAAAATCAAATAAATAATGTTGTTATAAATATTATGTACTATTGTATGTTATATAAAGTTATTATAAACTTAATAACTGATGACTATACCAAGTGCTTTGACACTTAAATTTAAATTTATTTTCTCACCCTGTTTGTGCGGAAAATATCCTTCTACCGAGATCTAAATCAGAATAGTTTTGGTCCAGTTATTTAAGTTTTTCGTAAATCAATCTTTGATAAAAGTAAAAAAACAGCATCAAAAATCTCATTATTACGATTCCCTTGAAAAGATTTTTAAATATTTTTATGCAGATTTTTTAAGCTTAATCTGTTTTGTCATCTGAGGGGACTTTTTTCAAAAAGTTCTTTAAGAAAGTATTTTTATTCATAAAAAACTCCATTTTTGGAGGTATTTTCAAATCGGTCCAGCTCGCTTAAATCTTAATATTTTTCCGAAATATTTTAGTGGACGTCTTAAAATGTAATATATTTTCTAATCCCGGCGGAAAACCGCAACTTTTTTGCAGTCTAATGTGCATGCATATCGTCGTTTAAAGTACAAACTGGCATTTGTGCCGAAAATGAGATTTGCTTACCGGAAGCTCCTGACATCGAACCTTAGACGTTTATACCCAAATATTTAGGGCCGTTTTCTGAAGTAACCTTTAATTTTAATGCTCACTTTATATTTAAAGGTTGGATTAAAAATAAAACTATGTCTAAAGTTAAGCATTTCTATTATCGCTTTTTGACGTATGTATGTTTCTTGGTTGTAAACAAATTTAAAGCCGATAATAAAGGGCTTTACTTTATACACAATCATACATTTTAATGCAATCTTTAAATATAAAGTGAACTTTAAAGTTACAGGTTACTTGAGAAAAAGGCCCTTAGATATAAAAGGTAGAAATAATTGGTGATAAAAGAGAGAACCGTGTTGAAAAAGACAGATTTTTAACTCTCCTATATAATTTTGGCAACCTGATATACGAGGTTTTGATACGCAGTTTTCTACCTTAAACGACGATATACTTACTTACTGTTCGTCTTCCTATGTCTGGTTGTTCGTGGATTTTTATTTTAATACATTTCGGTAGCTTATAGTGAAAAGTTGCTAAGTCCATTTTTACAAATTTTACAGAAGAGGAAAATAACTTCCTATAACAATTTTCTTCAAATATTTTGCAAAACTTTAAATGTAATATTTTGCGTGTTATAAGCAAAACAAAACTTCTTACGAATCGGAAAGATTCGATGTTCATTAAAGGATTTCGTAGTATTTTGGCCTTACAGAATTTTCTGTGTCTTTTGGACTGAGCAAATTTGCCTTTCATTGATTATATACAGAAAGAGATAAAACAAGTCCTTTTGGAAACGATGCATTTTGAATTTCTCTTGCTTATTATATCAACTTTTTACTCTAAGTTAGCGATTTACTGCGTTTTCAATTGTTTGCTTTTTCGTGTTTTAATTGTCTCCAGATTTTCGCTTGTAAAAATAGCCGTATTTGTTGTATATGCCCCAGTATTCTGTAATTGTGGTTTATTATCCTGTCGTAATTAGAGTGTGTACATATATTACCCTGTCCACCTTTACTTCATAAACTTTACTATTTTCGTTCATACAATTTTGAAGCACGGTATAATGTTGCTGTGTTTCCGTGGGCAATGATCGGGATTTATGATCCGCTCTTTTTAGTTTGTGCCACGGTTTGGTAGTACTGACAAATGAATGTCTACACAAACATATATTCTGCCATTGCTTCTTTTAACTTGCTTCAAATAAATTTTCTTTTCGCTAAATATTTGTTTAAGTGAATATTATTTCGTTTCCCCATGTAGTGCGTTTATTTTTAACACCTTTTATTAGCTTCACCTGTATGTTTGTATGTATGTATGTTTGTAACCGACTCCTTTGGACTCGATTTTGACCCACTTTAAACAGACAGATTTAATTCAAACTTTGTACACTTATCAAGAATCAGCGACAATATAATAATTTCATAAATTTATCTCATCATCATGATTGGGATCGCCAGGATGAAATAATTTCCTCACACAGCCTCTGTGTGAGAGCAAGTGAGACAACTACGCTGTCTGCGCATGCGTACCGTCTACTTACTTTCCGACTCGAGCACTCGGCTTATTAGTGTTAATACATTCTATCCCTATCAGTTGCACAGTTGGCCAAGCGGGCTAAGGCGCAAGTCGTAGGCGCGAGACAACGAACTGTAACGCTATCTTCCACTGCGGTACTGATATTAATTGCAAAGATGAATACGCCACTTCTTTTAGCAGTAGAAAATAATCATTTCGATGCTGTACGAGCATTATTCAATCGCGGAGCCGATTGTGAAAAATAATTTAAATGTTACACCACTGAGTCTCGCTGGTTATATTGGCAAAATAGAAATCTTTGAATATCTTCTAAATCGGGGTGGCACTGTTAATATAACTTGTACTATTAATGACTTAGAAGATTACTCGTTGCTGCACCTCGCTGTCGTTAGTAATAGCAATCACGGAAAAAGGATGATCGAGTATCTTCTAAAACAATAAATCGAACTAAAGAATTAAAAATAAATATAGTAAAAAAAAACTAAAAAACACGCTTTTAAAGCATATCAAACTAAAAAGTAAAAAATAATTCTTAATATAAGTTGAAAATAATAATGAACAAAAAATACTACTATTATTGTGAAAAAGTGTGGGTTGCTCGATAGACGAAAAATATGGCAAAGAGCGCCCCACGCTTTTTCACAATAATACTAGTATTTTTTGTTCATTATTATTTTCAACTTATATTGAGAATTATTTTTTACTTTTTAGTTTGATATGCTTTAAAAGCGTGTTTTTTAGTTTTTTTTTTAACTATATTTATTATAATTTCGTCTTCCTCGTGCTAGTAGTAGTGCTACCAACTCCAATAAGAATGATCCAGACCGTTTCCGTAAGAAATGATCGTTATACTGAGCTGGATAACCCAAATAGACACCACTTGTGTGTATGTGCGAGAGAAACAGAGAAAAAGTACTTATTACTTTGATGTTGATTCCGGTGGTTTATCCAGTGATGCCAGACATTCTCTGTTAAAAATCCCACGAAAATCGGTAAAAATCCCTCAATTACCCACATATTAAAAATTTATCCCACAAAATTCGCAAAAACTTCCAAACATATACATATTTCAGTAGAAAAGAAGTAACATTCATAAAAATTATAACAATAGATTTGCACTTGTGTTAGTGCACATGTGCACATGTGTTAATGCTTGGCCGAGCTTCTCCTCCAATTTGTGGCATGCGCCTTGATGTTGTCACACAAAGGGGAGGGACCTACCCAGTTTTACGCCGACTCCGTACGGCGAGTGTATTTTTATGAGAAGCTGTGATGAATGGCAGAAATACACTCGGAGGATTGCCATTGCCTGCCGTAGGCGACTCACAGTGGTTCGGATCGCAAATCTAGCTGGACGTAACTATTTAAACAAATACTCTTTGATGGGTTGTTGTTATTTCCGACAGGGTCGGTGTATGATGTATTTTGGAACGAATTGNGTGGTTCGGATCGCAAATCTAGCTGGACGTA
Organism: Rhagoletis zephyria; assembly: GCF_001687245.7. Taxonomy (NCBI): domain Eukaryota; kingdom Metazoa; phylum Arthropoda; class Insecta; order Diptera; family Tephritidae; genus Rhagoletis; species Rhagoletis zephyria. Next base: position 18,860 of record NW_016158502.1, on the reverse strand, counting down.
ACTATTTAAACAAATACTCCTTGATGGGTTGTTGTTATTTCCGACAGGGTGGGTGTATGATGTATTTTGGAACGAATTGCCGTCATCCCTTGTCCGGTTTCGGCGTTGTGCCATCTTCATGGTAATTTTTCGTTCTGGATAATTTTTGTTGGTTGCTCGTATTTATACTCCTTATTAACTACCCCCTTCATTTGTAAGGTACGTCTTCTTAGTTTTGCAGTATTTGTTCTGGCTTGTTTTTGCTGGTAGGTAGAAGTGAGTGATTTTTACCTTATTTGTTTTTGTAGTTAGTGTATTCCCTTCTATGTCTACCCTTAAGATTTTGATATTGTCATTTTTCTTCTCGTACAGTAATTTTAGAGGTTCAAATAGTACGTCCGATACAATATTTATTTGCTCATTTATTATTTGTCCTTTGAAGGTATTCTGTTTATATATTTCCAAATTTTCTATTATATTCAATCTTTGTCCTTTATGTTGTACACGGATAACTTCTGTTGTGTGTCCAATCTTCATTGGTGCGCATTTATTTAAAAACTCAAAAAACTTTCTTAAAAATTTCGATGTTTTTAATAAGGTTTCTTAGAAAGATCTTGAGAATACAGTATCGTAGCCCATTCAATTTAAGTAAAATGAAGTGCGAATTTGAAGTACTTAGTACTTTTCTTTGATTTTTGTAATTTTTTTTAAGGTGTTGCTAATATTCTCCATATAAAAAGGTCGTCGAACATACTTCGTATCGTCTACAAAAAAATTGCCAAAAATCAGCAGAAAGTCCGATACCCCACGCATGCACTTGTTTTCACGAGATAATTCACAGAGACTTCATAATTGTGCATACTTACAAGTAAACAATTAAGGGTACTCATTTAAAAGCGCAAAACTCTCGCAAACTGGGCAAACTGTGGAATTTTAAACCCTCGCAAATGAAATGTCAAAATTTGTATGGAAAGCCATTTGCACAAAAAGGGAAACTTTGCGCGGCAATTTTGTAGCGCAACTTTGCGCAGTGTGCTGTGCAACCCTCAAACAGTTATTTTGTTTACATTTATTTTGGTTTGTGCTCAACGCTTTTTCGAAATAACTGCGGTAAGACTTAAATATTTACTCAAATTTGAGTTTCAATTGTTCAACTTTATAAATTATGTATAGTCAAATAATTAAATGTCAGAAATTGCATAAAATATAAAATCGTTCTCATGAAACACATGGCGCAAAGTTGCCCAATTGCCCAAATATGAAACTTCCGCGTATATAGTTATGAGTACCCTTAATGTCTTCTTCAGCCTGGTTAATATCCTGTCAAGTTGTACAAATACAAAAATTTTGACAGAGATGTTGAATGTGACAGTAGCTGTTAAAATAAGTAATTTTTAAGAAAAAAAAACAAAACCGACTTCAATCTAATATATAAAAATCTCGTGTCACGGTGTTATTGGTCGAACTCCTCCTAAACGGCTCGACCGATCTTTATGATATTTTTTGTGCACCCATGGTAGGTATGAAAATCGGATGTAAAGTATATTTCATGCTGCTAAGTGCAGGGGGCACCTCCCATACAAACCGAATTTTTCATACCGCATATCTCATGGAAAAAATTGTGGTTTTTGGAAAATGGGCGTTATACCTCCCATACAAACCGAATTTTTCATACTGCATATCTCCGGATATTCATGGAAGAGGACTCGAACGTGGTATTTAGATATATGAAAGCAATCGAACACTCATGGAGAAAAATTGTGGTTATCGTAAAAGAGGGCGTGCCACTTCCCATACAAATCGAATATTTCATACTGCATAACTTTGGAAGTGTTCATGGTAGAGTACTCGAACACGGTATGGAGATATATGAAAACAATCACATATTCATGGAGAAAAACCGAATACAAACCGAATTTTTCATACTGCATGTCTCTGGATGTGTTCATGGAAGAGGACTCGAACGTGGTATTTAGATATATGAAAGCAATCGCACACTCATGGAGAAAAATTGTGGTTATCGTAAAAGGGGGCGTGCCACTTCCCATACAAATTTTCATACTGCATAACTTTGGAAGTGTTCATGGTATAGTACTCGAACATGGTATGGAGATATACTAAAATAATCGCATACTCATGGAGAAAAATTGTGGGTTTTGGAAAAGGGGGTGTGGCTCCTCCTATACAAACCGAATTTTTCATACCGCATATCTCTGGAAGTGTTCATGGTAGAGTACTCGAACATGGTATGGAGATATATGAAAACAATCGCATATTCATGGAGAACAATTTTGGTTTTTAAAAGACGGGGCGTGGCACCTCCCATACAAACCGAATTTTTCATACTGCATATCTCTGGAAGTGTTCATGGAAGAGGACTCGAACGTGGTATTTAGATATATGAAAGCAATCGCATACTCATGGAGAAAAATTGTGGGTTTTGGAAAAGGGGGCGTGGCACCTCCTATACAAACCGAATTTTTCATACTGCATATCTCTGGAAGTGCTCATGGTAGAGTACTCGAACATGGTATGAAGATATATGAAAACAATCGCATATTAATGGATAACAATTTTGGTTTCTATAAAACGGGGCGTGGCACCTCCCATACAAACCGAAATTTTCATACTGCATATCTCTGGAAGTGTTCATGAAAGAGGACTCGAACGGGGTATTTAGATATATGAAAGCAATCGCACACTCATGGAGAAAAATTGTGGTTATCGTAAAAGGGGGCGTGCCACTTCCCATACAAATCGAATTTTTCATACTGCATAACTTTGGAAGTGTTCATGGTAGAGTACTCGAACATGGTAGGGAGATATATGAAACCAACCGTTTACTCATGGAGAAAAATTGCGGTTATTAGAAAAGGGGGAATGGCACCTTCCATACAAACCCAATTTTCATACTGCATATATCTGGAGGTGTTCGTGGTAGAGTACTGAAACTTGGTATGGAGACACATATATGAAATCAGTCACATGGTCATGATTTAAAATTGGGGCTAATGGAAAAAGGAGCGTGGCACCTACGATGCAAACCGACTTTTTCATACTGCATGCCTCTGGCAGTGTTCACGATAGAGTACTGGAATTTGGCGGTTAGGGCATTTCTGTCCTAAAAAAATTGTCTCTATTTTTTCCCCTTAGAATTTTTAGTATTTTTGTATAAAAATTTAATACATAAAAATATCATGTCACCGTGTTTGTGGTCGAACTCCTCCGATTTGAATGAAATTCTATTGTATAATCGGTAGGTATGATAATAGGTTGCAAAGTATGTTTCATACCGCTAAGTGAAGGGGGCGTGGCAACTCCCATACAAACCGAATTTTTCACACTGTATATCTCTGCAGGTGTTCATGGTAGAGTACTAGAACTTGGCATGTGCAAGACATATAAAATCAACCGCATAGTCATGAAGAAAAAATTGGGCTATTGGAGAAAAGGGCGTGGAACCTCTCATACAAACCGAATATTTCATACTGCATATCTCTGGAAGTGTGCATGNAATATTTTTATTGAGCTTTGTACCACGATTGTTTATTAGGAAAAATTGAAAAAGCAACAAAGTCTAAGCGGTAGAAGTTATAGCACTATTTCGGAGATCACCACATCTCCTCATCAGACTTCTTTTCTCTAGACCTAATATTTTTAAGCGTTTTGGCCAACAACTCATATTTACACTTAATACAGCGTAGTAGCCGTGGTGCTCGCAGATGCTTGCCTTGCACAACTTCATAGGCTTGGCAGACGATCCTCGCCGAAAATAAGGATTTTAATTAATTTCATCTTTGCGGAAACATATTTTTTTGCGATATTTTTGTGGGTGGCAGACGACTTTTGCCTTCGAATTTAGATGGCAGACGATATATTTAAGCTTCTTATGTGTCAAACGATACGTACAATAAGTTTCGCGTATGCGGCTATGAATTTTTTTGCTTATTTTTTGCTATAATTGTAACCTCCCTGTTACCCCCTGCCGCGGATATGCGGTGGCAGACGTTCAAATTAGTATTATACGCACGCAAAACTAATAGAAACAAGTAAAGAAGTATAAGTTCGTGTGAAACCGAGNTTATACGCACGCAAAACTAATAGAAACAAGTAAAGAAGTATAAGTTCGTGCGAAACCGAACTTTATATACCCGGCGCAGGTATCAAATATCGTCTTTTCAACTTTCTCTGAACTACCTTCGCATGATAAGTAGGGGTGTTTACCCGATTTCAAACGTTTTCGATAATATGCAGAGTTAGACTTAATGATATAACTGAACCTAGTAAGGTACAAATCGATTGAGGGGTTACCGAGTACACCTTTGTAGTCATAAAGTGGGCGGTGCCACGGCCTATTCCCAAAAGTCTATATCAGTCTTATTTATTGTTAGGATATTGTTGTAACTATTAACTTGGAGTAAATTAGCGTACCCAGTTATTGAAATATCGGAGTTTTCGTATTTCTGAAATTTACCGTTATACGGGAAGCGGATGTAATGTTAGTATGATTTGAATAATTTTCAACAAATTTCTTTTCCGTACCAAGGTTATTAAGTGCAACGAGTTTGATAGAAATTGATAGATCGGTTACCGAAATACACATTTGTGGTCATAAGTGGGCGGCGCCACGCCTATTATCTAAAGTGGTTATTGCAATCAGCTCCAATAGTTACCGATTTATAGCAGTTTTCGTGTTTCTGAAATTTACCGTTATACGGGAAGCGGATGTAATGTTAGTATGATTTGAATAATTTTCAACAAATTTCTTTTCCGTACCAAGGTTATTAAGTGCAACGAGTTTGATAGAAATTGATAGATCGGTTACCGAAATACACATTTGTGGTCATAAGTGGNCTTTATATACCCGGCGCAGGTATCAAATATCGTCTTTTCAACTTTCTCTGAACTACCTTCGCATGATAAGTAGGGGTGTTTACCCGATTTCAAACGTTTTCGATAACATGCAGAGTTAGACTTAATGATATAACTGAACCTAGTAAGGTACAAATCGATTGAGGGGTTACCGAGTACACCTTTGTAGTCATAAAGTGGGCGGTGCCACGGCCTATTCCCAAAAGTCTATATCAGTCTTATTTATTGTTAGGATATTGTTGTAACTATTAACTTGGAGTAAATTAGCGTACCCAGTTATTGAAATATCGGAGTTTTCGTATTTCTGAAATTTACCGTTATACGGGAAGCGGATGTAATGTTAGTATGATTTGAATAATTTTCAACAAATTTCTTTTCCGTACCAAGGTTATTAAGTGCAACGAGTTTGATAGAAATCGATAGATCGGTTACCGAAATACACATTTGTGGTCATAAGTGGGCGGCGCCACGCCTATTATCTAAAGTGGTTATTGCAATCAGCTCCAATAGTTACCGATTTATATCAGTTTTCGTGTTTCTCTAAATAACCTTTATATGGCAGGTGGGCGTGGTTATTTCCCGATTTCAAAGATTTTCAACAGATTTCTTAGTTAGGCCCTACCCAAGGGTCGTACTGAGTTTGGTAAGGATTGGTGAAGCGAATACTGAGATACAGCATTTCATCATAAGTGGGCGGGGTCACGGCCATTTTCCAAAAATTTCATAATAATATATGTTTGCAACCTTGTTTTGTGAAAAGCTTGTCCCACTATTTTCTTTTTAACTTCAACAGATTTATTCTCTTACTAGTAAAGAAAAGCCAAAACAATATGGTGACCCTTTTTTCGTCAATGAACCCGTTTTTTCGACTTTATGAAAATTATCAAACGGCAACACTGCGTCTATACATAACGGCTGTTGGGTCATCTGTCACTTGCGAGAGGCTTTCCTCAAAAACCGATACAACTATATCAAAATCTCGAAACCGCCTTTCAGAAAAACACCTGGAAAAGTAGATGTTTTTGGGAAATATAATAGGACTTATTTTGTTAAACCCATTTTATATGAAAAAACTTTACCTATTAATTTTGTAAAAATGTATTCTATTGTTTTTTGAAATCAAATACTATAGAAAAATATTTCCTGTCTAAATTTTTGTCTGAAAAGTTATTAAAAGAAAACAATCTTGTAAAAATGCATATTTTTTGTAAAAAAAACTATACAATTACTTTGAAAAATATGCAAAATCGTAGTCTATGTACAAGTACTCGATACCTGAGTAGGTATCGATACCATGCTTAATACAAGTACAAGTACAGATTTGAGTAATACCTTGATGGTATCGATTTATCCCTACTTACAAATAGTCTGGCAGCATCAGAACCGAGAACTTTTCCTCGCGATGTTTGGCCATCAGTATGATAAGCGACAAGAGGCTAGATACTTGTCTTCGCAACATACAATAGCCGGGGGGAATATCGCTGCCAATATTGCAGCTACGAGCCACGTACCCATACACTCACTAATGGATCGTAATTTGCCAAGATCAGGCAAATATCGGTGCCAATTCTGCACCTTCGACCAACAACTTACCAAGTATAGAGTCCAAGGAGTTCGCGAATAATGTAGAAGTTGATACACTATCATCGCTAGCAACATATTGTATTTTCAATAATTTGGAATATAGTGTTCCCTCCAACAACAAAATCGCTGGACCGCTGGTGGGACATCCGTGGCCATTAGGGGCTAAATCAGGAGGAATGGGCCGCACTAACTCTACGCCCAACCTCTGACTATAAATCGCTCTAGCCATCATTCCATATGTTCCACAACCTCACAAGCGACGAATTATAATGCGCAAGATATTCGGCGCATATCTGAATGGCTACAGGAAGATAGTGAAACACTAAAGCAAAGGGAAGTTCTGGTGATAGAACAACGTCACTTTTTGAATCAGATCGACGCAATCCGTCTGGAGGATGACCCCGTCAACCACCCGCCTGCAGCCCCGACGTTGTTTACCAGTAATGATAGGTCAAATCAACAAATACCGCCTCCTCTAAATTTGGCTGTGTTGCCATACCAAGAGAACGAGCATCGTACCTATGCCATCCGCCTCTTTAAAGTGGTTTTTTGCCTGGATTATTGAATCGTCAGCCACCACTTAGATCCATCGGCCGCTGTAATGCAGTCATTATTAGACAGAATCCAATCACTGGAACAACAACCGCAAGCGCAGCCAACAGCGGATAGAGGATGGCTCCCTCAACAAACAGCTGGTATGCCAAACCAGCAATCCCCACTAGCGCCCATAACCAGCACTGCCTATGGCGTAGCCCCTCACCGACGTCTGACGAGTGACCAACTTGCGTCTCGTAAATGCCTTCCCAGAGATCTACCAAAATACAATGGCAAGCCAGCGGAATGACCACTCTTATATGCCACTTACAATCAAACAACCGAAATCTGTGGAATTTCCGACGAGGAGAACCTGATAAGGTTCCGGCAAGGATTAGAGGGTCCAGCTTGCAACGCGGCTAAGAAGCTGCTACTACATTCTTCTTGTGTTCCGNAACACCAGGTCCCGTCTTATTCGCAGAAAAAAAGTTGAAATTTGTAGACTTGTGTAATTAGCGTGCGGCAGCCACAAATTATCGAACTACCAACACCATCGGAAAGTCAACTGGAAACCATCGTGGACTTTGCCATCGCTGTTCAAAATATATGTGCAACTATTAAAGCAGCGGGGCGTGCCAACCACCTCATCAACCCTGAATTGGAGCAAATACTTGTGTCGAAGCTGCCTGGATTACTACCGATGTATTGGGAGTACACAAACAAGGCCTGTCAAACTGCAACCTTCAGAATTTCATTGATTAGCTCTTTCATCTGGCACAAGCAGCCAACTGTTTGCTCATAGCAACTGATCCAACGAGGGTGCGAAAACGTGGGGCTGTTAATCATCATCATAAAATGGTAAGCTGTATCGTTTGTAAGGCAAATTGTGGTGCTTCGTTTAATTGCGTCTCTTTCAAGGAACTGTCTCGTAACCAAAAATGGGAAAACTACTACCTGGTAACCCTACCGAGTGGACGTGAAATTTCACATAGTGCAACAAAGTGATAAATCAATCCAAAAAAACAGTAAAAGACAAGAAAATAATACAGTGAATATTTAACAACAATTGACACTAAGGAGTGCTTTAAAAGTTCTGAGTGAAAGTGGAGCTTGATATTGAAAATTAAAAATTTGTACCTGCGCGAGTGATAAATTCTCAAGTTAGACTCCGCCGAGTTGAAAAGAAACAAACAAAAGTGCTAGCAACAAAACAGTAGTGGATGTACAGGCAGCCTAAAAGTATGCTATTTTTTGGGCACTTCTAGGTATTGATACTACTTCAGGTTTGCCTTAGTATATTTATATTTAAAAAATAAAAAATAAAAATACCCCAAAAACACCCAGTTTCAAAATGAGCTTAAATCGTACCCCTCCCAAAGGGTGAGGACAGAAATCGTCTTAGCCACACCAGCATAGACAACAAAGGTCACAACAGCAACAAGAATCCCAACTTCCTCTGCAGCCCGAAACAACGCAAAAATCACAGACACAGCAGGAAAAGCAACAGCAACAACCGGAAAAGAAAAAAGAGAGACAGCAACAACAACTGACGATCTCAAGACAGTCACCAAATTCGTGGAGCTTACAATGCCCCACCTCGCCCAATAGTAAAAATCCAAATATCCAGGATCAAATTGAGCTACTTCAAAAGCAATTACAATTACTGTAGCAACAGCAAGCCTCAAATGATAAACCTACCCCAGGTAAGGAATAGACCACAGTAGAACCCAAAAAAAAGGCCCCGAGAAAGCCCAGGTAAGCCATCAAATACCAAAAAACAAGCAAAACTTGATAAATACTGGCTAGGCGAATCCCAGTCTAAAGAAAATAGATTTTCATCTCTTGAAATAGAAGACGATGAAGACCCAAAGCCCAAAGAAAATAATCCCAAGCCCCCACCAATCTTCGTTGATAAAGTAAGCAACATTACCCCTCTAATGAAGCTTTTATCAGAAATTGCTCCAAGTCTGTACGAATTAAAGCTCAAGAAAATAACGTTCGTACTGTGCGGTCGCTTAAACATTCGTTTGAAAAAATTTCTAAAGTAACTTTGTTTATCTAAGTGCTAAGCAGTTCTAATTTGTGTAATTTTTACTGAAAAAGCCATTTGAAGCCAAGCTCCAATAAATTGTTGTGTTTTAGACATAAAGTGCGTGGATTAATAATTAAAAATTAACATTCTTGTCAAGTATTTGCCTCTTTTGGTGCATTATTGTTGTTTTGCGTGAGAGTGCATTTTCCCATCTTCCGCGATTTATCATACATTTTGCTTATCATCGATCAAATAATTTTCCTTCAAACAGCTGATTTTGGCTTGCTTTTATGCTTTTTGGCTCAGTGGCTTTAAAACTATTAAGTTCAGCACGGTTTCTAACCATTGAACTTACAATACCTAGACTTCTGTGTCTCTCAAACGGTCATCTTTGCTACTATCGTACTACATGCGTACACTGTGAGATTTTCTCGTACATACAAATTGTTACTACATATTTCGCGTTGCAATGTATTTATCTTGCTGTTTTGAAAAATGTAACATTAAAAACGACTTAGAGCGTTGCGTTGCGTGTTGGTTGTGTGATGACTTAGCTCACGTAAAATGTGCTGGTCTCAATGGTAGGGTGGCCGATATCATAACCGATAACAAAGGTGTTCGTTGGTCTTGCCCCAAGTGCAGATCCACCGAAGTTGAGCTTTTAAAATATTTAGGAACGCCAGAAGTGGCTTCCAGGAGTTGGGTAAGGAGTTAAAACTTCTAAACGAAAAGTTTAAGCGCTATGAAGATGTATTTAAAGACATAAAGTGCATTAAATCTTCATCCTCTCCATCACCCAAGCTTCAAAAAAGCGGAAGCATGGAGGAGACAGCATTGTTCCTAATCCCATTGCTTTAGACATTGACACTCCGCCCATTTATTCTTTGCCTACTCCCGGCTTGAATAAGGAATTAATAAGTTTTAATTCTCCGTGTGTTGAGTTATCTCAAGCTGCATCTTCCTCAGGTGTCACTATAAGGGCTGCCGCAAAAACGACCACTGTGTCTGAACCTACATCTCAAAGTGGCCCTTCTCCGTTACCGAACGAATTAATCGTAGTTCCTGCGAATAAATATGTGTTTGTTTCGCGCTTTTCTAGTGAAACGTCGGTAGAAGATGTTAAGTCTTATATAACATCAAAGCTTAATCCCCGGCACGTAGCTATTCGAAAATTTCTTTTTCATACGAAAGAAGCATATCTTCCTTCAAAATTGATATTTCCGCCGACCATTTTCAAAACATTGTTGATGGTTCATTCTGGCCCAATGGTGCTTTAGTTCGTGAGTTTGAGTTTAAACCTCGAGCTCGGAATGAAAATACTGTTCAAATTCCCTCCTCAGGATCAAAAAACTTATAAGTAATTTTTTCTTCAATATTTATTACCAAAATGTGAGGGGTCTAAATACTGAATTAACAGAGCTGTACTTAAAGTCTTTTGATTTAAATTATGAAATTTTGGTTTTTACTGAAACTTGGCTAAAACCGAATGTGTTTAA
>NW_016158502.1:0-3551 GCF_001687245.7 Rhagoletis zephyria | reverse complement strand
TTATTTTTTTTTTTTTCGTAGGAGAGGGAAATGCTTTATGCACTGGCCGGGGGCGCTAGTCTCTATACTACCTTCCCCGAGTGTGGGACTCCCACCGAAGCGTGTTGGGCTACCCACTAAAACCCAAACTCCCACCGCCCGCGCAAGAATCCCGCATCTGGCACCGCAATTCTGCATGTCTTCAGATGCAGGAGCGCGCTGTTAGAGCCTTGGGGCTGCTCTTTTGTAGGGGCGTTTCATTCGGGTGTCCTCAGTAGACAACCGTCCTCTCGTTTGCAGCGGAGTACGAATTTCACGTATCTCGCAACTGCTTCCCACTTTTCTGCGCTGGAAATCATTATATTATTATTATTATTATTATTATTATTATTATTATTATAAATTACTATGTATCTAAACGTTCTATTCTCATTTGTCTGTAAGAAAACATTTTTCTGTAGACCAAATAAATAAATAAATAATAATAAGCAATGAGCAAGTTAAAATACAAGCAAAAATTCCCGAGGCCTACAAAACAATTGTTCAGCAACTAGAGCAAAAAAACACTGAGTTTTATACATACAAGCCAAAACAAGAAAGAAATTTCAAAGTTATACTCAGAAATATGCACTCGTCTATTGGCACCGAAGAAATCGCTGAAGCCCTACAGAATCTCGGCCATATCCCTATTAACATTTACAATATGAAACACAGAAACACGAAAAAACCGCTACCAATGTTCATTGTAGAGCTAAAAGCAAATTCTAATAACAAGGAAATATACGATATCAAATATCTCTTCAACACAAAAATTGTATTTGAACCCCCACGCCCAAAACGCGAAATCCCGCAATGCGCTAACTGCCAACAGTATGGACACACAAAAGCATACTGCCGTAGAAGACCGGTATGTATTAAATGCGCTGGCCCCCACTTGTCTGCAGATTGCTCGCACAAGACAAATTCCAACGATGTTAAATGTGCTCTGTGTGAAGGAAATCACCCAGCAAACTATAAAGGCTGCATGGTTTACGAAAATCTGCAGAAACTTAAATACCCACCATTAAGGAGAATGGAGGACAACAATCCCAAAAGTACCAGCCAGCAGCAATCAGCTCCACTTTCACCCAATCGAGTCTCGCAACCGCCCAGAAATTTACTTTCTTACTCCCAAATGCACACAAAATCCGAGTCCTAGTAACTCAATCCCTCAATCAAAAGAAACGCCTCTGATGCCTCAAGCGAAATGCGAGAAATGATAATGCTTCTAAAGAAAGTTATGCAACAAATCACAACTATGATGAATCTTCTCGTCACCTTTACGACGAAGTCCGGCATCCCTTCAATTCCATGAATATTCTCCTGTGGAATGCTAATGGCCTATCAAAACACGTACTCGAGGTTAAAACGCTACTCAATTCTAATAATATAGATATTCTCCTAATATCCGAAACCCATTTCACCGAAAAAAGCTATTTTCAAATACCGAATTACAAACTCTATCACACAATGCATCCCGATAAAAAAAGCACATGCTGGCTCAGCTATATTAATAAAAAGCAATATTAAACACTTTAAAATTAACTCATACTGCACAGAAGCTATCCAAGCTACTAATATAGTTGTCGAGGACTTGAAAGGTCAAATAACAATCTCAGCAGTATATAGCCCACCCAAGCATGCGATCAAGTTAGAAGATTATGTTAAATTCTTCAAAACTCTAGGAAGGAGGTTTTTAGCTGGAGGAGACTACAACGCAAAATACCCACAATGGGGATCTCGCCTCATCACTCCTAAAGGCCGACAACTCTTTGCGGCTATGGCAAGATTAAATCTTCACTCAGCCTCCTTAGGCTCACCAACCAAATACCAAAACCGATACCAAAAAAAANAGCTACTAATATAGTTGTGGAGGACTTGAAAGGTCAAATAACAATCTCAGCAGTATATAGCCCACCCAAGCATGCGATCAAGTTAGAAGATTATGTTAAATTCTTCAAAACTCTAGGAAGGAGGTTTTTAGCTGGAGGAGACTACAACGCAAAATACCCACAATGGGGATCTCGCCTCATCACTCCTAAAGGCCGACAACTCTTTGCGGCTATAACAAGATTAAATCTTCACTCAGCCTCCTTAGGCTCACCAACCAAATACCAAAACCGATACCAAAAAAATTCCAGACTTAATAGACTTTTGCGTGTTTAAAGGTATTGCAGATAATGAAATAATATGTAATCCCTGTTTCGATTTATCCTCTGACCATTCTCCCGTAATAATCTTCTTCTTCTTCTTTTTTGGCACTGTAACCGCCTAAGCGATTTTGGCCGAGTTCAGCAAAGCACGCCAGTCGTTTCTCCTCTGTGCCAACTGACGCCAATTGGAAACGCCAAGTGAAGCCAAGTCCTTCTCCACCTGATCTTTCCATCGCAGTGGGGTAATAGTCACTCTAAGCAATAATCTTGTTGACTCAAACTCTCAATGTTCCCTTCACAACAACAGAACTGACTGGAATCTCTTCCAAAGCTTAACATCTTCAAAATTAAATTTGTACCACTCGCTGAAATCTAGCGAAGATATCATTGCAGCGGTCGAACACTTCAATAACTGCATCCAACAAGCTGCATGGAGATCAGCACCCATTCTAAGCAAATCACAGCGTACAAGAATCTCTTCTCTTGCAAAAGAAAAACAGACCAAAAAACGCCAGGCTAGAAAGATGTGGCAGCAGACTAGACATCCTGAAGACAAAACAAGATTAAATACGCTAACGAGAGAGCTCAAAGAAATCTTGCAAAAAGAACGCAATTCCCAACTTCATTATTACCTCAGTAACTTAGATGCAGCAGCTGCCAGCGATTATTCCCTCTGGAAAGCAGAAAAAAATTAAAGAGGCCAACTCTGGCACAACCCGCCATCAGAATGAAAAACAACCAATGGTCCAAAGGTGANCAGCAAAAAAATTAAAGAGGCCAACTCTGGCACAACCCGCCATCAGAATGAAAAACAACCAATGGTCCAAAGGTGGTCTCGAAAAAGCAAGCACATTTGCACGTCACCTAAAAACGTGTTTGCTCCGCATGAAATTGAACCCTCTCCCTATACTGCACAAAATGTAAGACAGACTCTCGAACAACCCTACCAAATGGACCCACCCATAAAAAAAATTCTCAAAAGCTGAGGTTAAGGAAGCGATCAAAAAACTCAAAGCCAAGAAGGCTTCCGATTACGATTTAATCACTGGAGAAATATTAAAACAGCTCCCGGAAGAAGGAATCACTTTCCTGACTTATATTTATAACGCAATTCTCTCATCTGGTTTCGTTCCACCTCAATGGAAAGTTTCCCAGGTAAAAAAGATTCCTAAACCAGGAAAAATTGCAGACAGAGTTGCGTCATATTGCCCAATCAGTTTGCTACCCATCTCCTCTAAAATTCCGGAGACTCCTTTTCTCAAAAGATTGATGCCAGTAATAGAACGAAGAAAGATTATCCCTAATCACCAATTCGGTTTTAGGAAAAAACATAGCACAATCGAACAAGTTCACAGGCTTGTAAACTGCATTCACACTGCA
>NW_016158501.1:119512-128648 GCF_001687245.7 Rhagoletis zephyria | reverse complement strand
ACGTGTTTAGTTAACGACCGTCTGAAGGCGGTTCAGCCTACTAGAGGGTAAAAGTATTCGTATTTACTTTCACACTTAAAAGGAATTAGTTGTTTATCATTTCTATTGTGACCTGTACCNTACGTGTTTAGTTAACGACCGTCTGAAGGCGGTTCAGCCTACTAGAGGGTAAAAGTATTCGTATTTACTTTCACACTTAAAAGGAATTAGTTGTTTATCATTTCTATTGTGACCTGTACCTAAAAATGAAATCGACTTTTTTGTATCACATTGGGCCTTATGAATAAAAACTAAGCAATGCATTTTTCTTAAAATTTTCCGATCCTTTACGTAAAGTTATTCGAATAAATCAAGCAAAAGGTTTGAAATCTTAAGAAAAAGCAACTGCTTAGTTTTTATTTATAAGGCGCATTCACTGAAATCTTCTTCCAAATTGTTCTCACTATCGGTTCCATTCAACGATTTTAGAACTTGTTTTTCACAGGAACCTCTCTCGAAAAGTAAAAAAAAAAAATTAAGTTGAAAACAGAAAATAGTCAACAAACATGTTAAAAACTGAAATAAGTACAGCAAACAAAATTACCTTTACTACTCATGGGGTAATGAACTGAAGGTGGCGCATTCCCGAAACCGCTAATTTGGTTTTGCCAACTTTGACGTTTATGGCAATACGTAAACAAACTTTTTGTTTAGAAACAAGTGCAAACGTATTGTGTACTTTCAAGTGAAAATCGAAGTAATTCGTGCATTCTAAAGTAAAAAAACGTTTTATTTGTAATAAAAACTTTATAAAAATGTCGTGTCGTGAGTTGAATTGCAGCAGCCGTAGGGGTAAAGCGCCCAAATGCAATATTTTTCACTTTTTTATTATCACTTTTTCGGCACCTGCAATACAAACACAAAAATTCTAAATAGTCTATATATATAAAAGAGGATGTATGTATGTATGTATCTATGCAGCTTATAGACTCCGAAACCACTCAGCCGATTTTGTTAAAATTTCCAGGATAGCTTCATAGAAACCCGGAGAGTGTTCCTGTGAAGTTTGGCAATTTTTTATAGAGTTGCTACCTGTTAGAAAAATAAAATTTATTTAAATATGCAAGTAAAGTATTACGGTATAGATATCAAATGGAAGGTATTTGAGAATGATATTTAAGAAAATTTACATCAAAAAATATTTTCATAAGTGTTGCCACCTGGTCAAAAATTGAAAAATAATGAATATCTAATACAATTCACATCAAATATTACCATATGTGTATCAAACTGAAGGTATTGGAGAAAGATTTACATATTTTTGAGTAGAGTCGCCACCTCTTTCAAAAACACTTAAATTACATAAATGTGTGTATTAAAAAGTATTTCGCAGGATACGTATCAAACGGGAGCTATTGGGAAATGTTTCGGTCAATACCAATTATCGTACAGAGTGTCCACATGTATACTTGCATTAAAAACCATCTACGGAGTAGAATGCCAAACGTATAGAGAAGCGTGCTTTAAACTGGCCTTACTTGAGAATGATCAGAATTGGAACACCGAAGCATCACTCAAGTGCCATCCAAAGCAAATGCGAACTTTGTTTGCGATAATTTTAACAACATGCGCACCCATCGAATCGTCGACAACTGTGGGAAATGCATCGTGAAAGCCTCAGTGAAGATATTCTAAGACAAGCACGTGCAAGCGATCCAAACCAGGAACATGCGGATGACATTTTCAATGAATCTTAAATATTAATGGAGGACTTATGCATGTCAATCAACAACGCGGTATTCCAGCAGCGACACGAGATATAAATGCTGTACAAGTTAGAGACTTGACGCGAGAACAGCAGTTTGATGCAAATCAGCTTGAACGATTTGTTCAAACGCAAAAAGAGTTTTAGTTGCTGATCAGAAAAAAAGCTTATGACAAAATCATGCAACGTGTGACCAAAAGAGATGGCGGAATTATCTTCCTAAATGCTCCAGGAGGTACCGGAAAAACTTTCCTCATCAATTTAATATCGGCGACAGTTCGAATACGAAATGGAATTGCAGTAGCAATAGCATCATCGGGGATTGCATCAACACTACTTGCTGGCGGACGTACAGCGCATTCAGCACTTAAGCTTCCATTGAATTTTAACCAGACGGAAACAGCTACATGCAACATCAGCAAAAGCTTTGTTATGGCCATAGTCCTTAAAACGTGCAAAATTATAATTTGGGACGAATGCACCATGGCACATAAGAAATCGCTCGAAGCACTTGACCGAACTCTTTGAGATTTTCGTGGAAACGACCAACCGAGAGGAGGCGCTCTTATACTCCTTGTAGGTGATTTTCGTCAAAGATTACCCGTTATACCACGATCGACGCCTGCAGGCGAGCTGAACGCGTGCTTAAAGGCATTGCGTCTGTGGAACTATGTTGAAAAAATTACGCTCACAACAAATATGCGAGAGCATTTGCTGCAAGATACGTCTGCCCAAAGATTTTGAAAGTAACTTTTTGATATCGGAAACTGTGAAGTTCTTATTGATCGCACAACAAATGAGATATCATTTCCGTCCAACTTTTGTCAAATGCAGCAGAGCATTCAAGACGTCATCGACTGAGTATTTCCGAACTTAGCGATCAACTACCGAAATACGGAATGCCTCTGCGAAAGTGGAATTTTAGCTCCGAAGAACGATAATATTAGTAAATTAAACGGGCAAATGGACAAAGATCAAGCTGTTAATTACCGAACTGAATTTCTTAATTCTTTGGAGCCACCAGTGATACTTATTCGTAACTTGAAGGCGCCAAAGCTGTGCAAAGGAACCAGAGTGATAATAAAAAATTAACACCGAATTTGATCGTGGAACAATCATCAGCGGCAAATTCAAAGGCGAAGATGTGCTGATTCCACGTAAACCGATGATTTCCAACGATTTACCGTTCGAATTCAAGCGGCTTTAACTCCCTTCGTGTATTGCACTTTGCAATAACTATAAATAAAACGCAAGGGCAATCATTAACTATCGCGGGTTTGGATTTGAAAAATTCGTGCTTTTCACATGGCCAATTATACGTCGCCTGTTCACGAGTTGGGATACCACAAAATTTATATATTTACCCAACAAATGAAAAAACTAAAAATATTGTTTATACCTTAGCATTAAAGTAAATAACAAGTAATTTTTAGCAAAAAAAAAACCGACTTCAACTCTCATATAAAAAAAATATATATATATATATCTCATGATCCANAAAAAAAAAAAAAAAAAAAAGATTCCGACGAACTGATAACCTCCTCCTTTTTTGGAAGTCGGTTAAAAAGGTATTCAATTTCAAAACTCTAAATACTTGTGTTTTTCTTTGGCGTAGCAACGCGCGCCGGGTATTGCTAGTTAATTAATAAGACCTATTCTTTTGAACACATTTCAACGTTGTGCTTAATTTGCTATATTCAAAGATGGCTAGAGAAATTGGTGAATCGTGAAGAAAACACGTTTTCTCACTGCAAATTCACAACTGTCAACTAATATTTCTTCGCCATATTCTTTGTTTATCCATTGCCACAAATGTCATTCTGCGGGAATGCGCAATCTTGTATTCTATCGTTCTTGTTTACTACTACCGTTCGCCTGTCAGGCGTCAAGAGGGCGTGGAACTCAGCCGGGCAAGGCCACTGTACAATGTGCGTTTGCTAACAGCCTCGTACAGCGCTAAGCTGAGTTGGCGCGAACGTTTACTTTGATCATTAAAAGCGTTCCTGAAATATCGAGCGGAAACCGAATTCGTTCCGCCTCACAGGCGAACGTTAGTATTCTAGGGTTAAAATTTGTATGGAGCTGTAAGCGACAAACTTTATGTGCGTTTATGAATAGTTGTCGATAAAATCAATGGGTCGATTACGGATAGCAACGTAACCACGGTTCGGTTGTCAGCTGGCAACGCAACTGGAAATTAAATTTGTATTACGAATGGCAACTATCGTCAGTTGCTGTAGAGTTATCGATAATCGAAATTTGACTGTTCGACAACAAGCAAGCGGCAGTAAACAAGCTGTGCTAGTAAAATTAAATTATTGAAATAAAGAGTTTTAAAGAAAAGACAGCGATAAAGCTAAATTCATCACAATTATTTGTTTAAGAGGAAGAGAAGTGCATGAACGTGGCCTCAATCAAGTGACCTTTAAAGGATAATTCCGATCCTCTAGAGCTACCGCGTGCACTGTAAGCAAAAGTTAATGCTTTTAGGGTTTTTCTATTATTATCGTTTTGTGTTAATTTTCAAAGCATACTGAGGACTTCCAAAAGAAGCTGTAGTATAATTGGTTAATAAACAAATGAACCATTTCATTCAACTTCAATACCTCCGCTCATAACCCTGCAGTGAAATCCCAAACTAGTCAGGAGAAATACTAGTTTACAACTAGAATTCCCTGACAGAAACCGAACTAGTTCGAAAATGACCAGACTTGTACCAAGTACAAAAGGATTTATTCATGCCCTGTTTTATTTGACTTCGACAGTTTAATACAATAAAGTACACAAAATATTATAACTTTTATTTTGGTATATTGTAAACCATTAAATCGAATACATATTCAATTACACCAGTCCTGTATAATGATTAATATTCATAATGATTTTTAATTAAAGCATGTTTCTTTGGATAACCGTTTAGTGATCAAATACCGATATTACCATCTTTTTAATGAGTAATAATTAATTACTTTAAAAAATGTTAATTAATTCATTGATTTTAATTACATCATTATTTTGTTTTTTCCATAATTTTCAATTATTTTTGACTTTTTTACACGATTAATAAAATTGATTTGACAAATTTCTATTATCAATCAACAAGCCAAACTATAGACAAAAATTAAGAATATTTAACTGCTTGAATTATTTATTTATTTTATTCTTATCCAAATCTCAAATTTTAAACATTAATTATTACTGTTATAAATTTTTAAAAATAATAGACTGAAATGTGCAAAGTTAATTAATTTAATTTATTTTAATGAAAACTTTTGTTTTTATTTGAGTTAACTCAAAAATGATCAAAAGAATTCATTTTATTTTTAACTACAATGTTTTCTTTTGCATATTCAATATTATTAAAAAAGATAAAAATATAGTATTTATTGTTTTTTATTGTATGTTCATGAATTCATTTTATTTTTTTACTCCCAAAGTAGTGGTTTTGGTCCATAATTAGACCAGCATATTGCTGTATATTTTGAACTAGTATGAGACTGGTATATTTCTGACCGAAATCTGACAATTGCCATCTCATAGAACATCCCTATGTTAAAAATACCAGTTGATTGCATGGAAAAAAGATAGTTGGCCGACTAGTTGGGCATGCGGTTCATACTAGTTGTTAGGTAGCTTACAACTAGTTCATTTGACTACAGGGAAAGCTTGCGCACCTCTTCGATTTTTCGCAGAAGGAAGTGCCACAGCAATGACTTTAATTTGGAAAACTTGGTGTGTCGGTAGTTTTAAAAGAGGGTCTTAAGTTTATAAAAGAAAAAATTTGCAATCGAGCTCAATAAAAATTGTTGAATATAATTGTTATAAGGCCATAAAATTACAAAAACAAATAGCTTAAGGACGAGCACACCTAAAAAGTTAAACATTCTAATAATAGAAATATTAACAAAAACCAACAAAACCAACAACCACATGAGCAAGTGAATTGCAGCGGAATAGCTGCGCTTGATTGTAGTTGGCTTAGCATGTGAAATAGTGGAAATAAGCAACAAGAATTAACAAGGCGAACTTAGCACAGTGCTTAGGCAACTGACTGAATCAGTGGGATCGTCAGTTCGAACTTTCGCTACTTTGTTCTTGGCGAATTTGACAGAATCAGTTGTTCGTGTGACGTCATTTTAGCAAACTGTTTGTATGTATGCAGAGATTTTTATATGTACGTAAATATGGCGACCTCCATGGTTTGACAGTTAACACTCTTTCTCTTCTCCATCTCCAATTACTCTTTCGTATTCGTTGCTATCTTGACGTCATCACCCGCAGGAATGCGCAATCTTGTATTCTATCATTCTTGTAAAAATTCTAATAACAAAAACCAACAAAACCATCAACCACATGATCAAGTTTAAATGGCATTGGAATAGCTACACTTGATTGTAGTTGGCTTAACAAATGAAATAGTAGAAAAATGCAACAAGAATTCACAAGGCGAACTTAGCACAGTGTGCAGGCAACTGGCTGAGTCAGTAGGATCGTCGTTTCGAATCCTACTGATAGAAGTCTGATGAGGAAATGTGGTGATTTCCCAAATAGCTATCACTTCTAAAATTTTTTCAAATTATTGTTGCTTTTCCACAAAATGTTGTTCATTAAAAACGGCCTCAAGCTCAATAAAAATTGTTGAATTAAAAAATTGTGTTAAAAAAAAACTAAGATAGAATAGAAGGTTAGATTTTTGCAAGTGTCATTCTAAAAATCATTTTTTCTTAATGTGCAAAACGTTTCCTTATTAGAATCCGAGTTCAATACCAAAAGCACTTTGTGCATTTTTAAATAAATTGGTTTATAAATTTCACTTTGATTTTAATTAAACACAAAAACATATAATTCTGGTTAATTTTGATTCTGTTTCATTTCGAACTTAAATTGTTTATTATTTTAAGGTTGATCAATGATTAAAAGGCGGATTTAGTTCTAACAAGGACTTTAAAATCTTTAGTGAGAAGCGGATTTAGTTCGAACAAGGACTTTAAAGACTTTAGAGAGATCTATAGTAGGCAATTTAGAAGACGTTTTTAATAGATTGTTAGTTTCATCAGATCCTCTGATTACTTGATCGCGCTTATTGCTAGTGGTCAAAAAGCGGAGATCTTCCTTTTCTAAAACAATGGAGTTACTTAGTAGAACTTGATGTGAATAATATTAAGTGTCACAGTTTTCATTATATAGTGCTTTTGGTAACTATAAGACACCCACATATTGACAAAGTTTTGATTATTTTTTTATTATTATTTAATTTTAATTAATTTTTTTTTATAAAAATATAGTTCATTCCTTAACAAATACCGAATAAATCTAAGTTTAAAACTTCATAAAAATATCGATGTTTTTAATATATATATAAATATATATATATATATATTTAAAAAAGAGCTCATATTTTTGTAGCCCATTAAAGTACCAGTTTGAAGTAGCTAGGACATACCGTTTATTTTTGGAAATTTGTGTGGTGAAGGCACTTTAATGGGTTACAATTAAATGGGTTACAAAACTGCATACTTAAAATCCCTTTAATAGTGCTTATCGTAACTATAATACACCTACATATTAAAAAGTTTCGACTATTTATTTTATTTTTATTTTTATTATTTTTTTATAAAAATATAGCAGATTTTTTTATTTAGTTAAGGTTTTTAATTAGATACATTACTTGCTTTCCGATATTTTGTATGCTTAATTTGTAAGTCTTTTTAAATTTAAAACATAATAGGGCATATTCATAGTCGAATCAAAGACTAAACTGAAAGTAATTTCGACTTTTTTGCCATATTTTTTTTTTTTTAAGTGTGGTCAGAGTGCTGAAATTATTTTTACTTTCAACTTTGTTTTTACCATGCACATATCCCATTATGTGATTACAACAAATACACACATTGTTACTGTAATTACATTTTCTAAGTATTGCGAATTCCGTGATAAAGTTATCCTCAAACGAAAGGACTTGTTCTTCCTGATTATATTGTAACCTAAACTTACCTATTTTTAATTAATTTAGCTGGCGAAAGACTATAAAAATGGGCACTAATGGGTTAAAATATGGCCATCAACGCGTTAAGCCAAAGTCGTAAATGGGTTAAATGATTCATAATTTGCATAATACTAAAAAAAAACAAATTAACTCAACATAAGACATTATAAAAACTGGGTCACCAGCGGGTTAACGCTTTATCAATAATGGGTTAAGACGTCAAAAATTTACTCTTAAAAAGTAGTTCAAGCGAGTCTAATGGAAAGAAAATGATTTCAGAATTTTGAGCACCCGCTTATATGGAGCGGCCCCAGTGTGCGTCGGTCCATTTCTAAAAAAAAATATGAATTATTTTAATATGAATTAATATTCATGAACAACACAGCGTGAGAATACTTAACCCAACGTATTCAATTTGGTTTTTACTTTTTTAACTTCCAATATAATAATTCGCTCAAGACAAAATGCAAATGTTCCCAACAATAGCAAAATGATGAATGGTCAATGCATAGCAAGATTTACATAAGTATATAAGTTGGCGCATTTCGCAGGTCCGTTATTACACGGTGTAGAAAATAAAGATGGCGCTATTTTCGGACCGCTAACCCTCTCTTCGTTTATTTAGCAGCATCCACCTACTCGCTGGTGTCATAAAATATCTTTTAACACTGGGGATGAAAATTAAACTTTCTAATTGTACCTATTTACCGAAAAAAATTTAGCTTAAATGGAGATAAATGTACCTAAAAAGTAAATATGTAACTTTATGTGTATAAGTTTTTGAAAGTGGGAGGTTATACTCTCCCTTGGGTACCATATATACTTTTGCACTCTTATCAAACACTCTTTGCTATTAATAATAGCCTTAAAGGGAATTCCTTCGAGTAGTTCAAGCCAAAACTATATTTTAACCAATATTTATGCCCATTTTCAAAGAAAGGGTGCTATTGGAAAAGCTTTCCACACTAGAAAACGCGTTGAAATTCCCCCAAAAAAATAAGACAAAATGTCCCGACAAGT
This sequence comes from Rhagoletis zephyria, assembly GCF_001687245.7. NCBI lineage: Eukaryota > Metazoa > Arthropoda > Insecta > Diptera > Tephritidae > Rhagoletis > Rhagoletis zephyria. The sequence goes on along the minus strand of NW_016158501.1, from coordinate 119,898 downwards.
TAGTTTCCAGACTGTGTGCTTGTATCGAATATACGGTCAAATTTAAAAGGCTAAATAATGGGTACAATTCTACTAGCATTTAAATCAAAGGTGGGCACTACCACAAATGAGCGTTAGCTAAAAGTCAGAATGTGTTAGTGTGCCTAATTCATTGTACATGCTGTCACGTTCTCGTCGTTACGCTCTTGCTTGTATACGTACACACGATGATTAGGCACCCTGAAATTGTGCGTATGGAAACTGTGCATACGAAATAATGCATATGAAAAAAACCGAAATAATGCATACGAAAAAAACCGAAATAATGCATACGAAAAAAACCGAAATAATGCATATGTATATGCACAGTTTCGGTTGAAAACCGAAATAATGCATATGAAAAACCC